>NC_084502.1:26248038-26340538 GCF_024500385.1 Phyllopteryx taeniolatus | reverse complement strand
AATATACAATGTTTAAATCATTTTTTGATTTGTGTCAGTGTTTAAGTAAACTTCAATTGGGAGCGACAAACAGCTTGAAGCAACTAAACTTTGTGTTTTATTGTTGAGTCCATGATTATTGTGGCAAAGCTTTCCAAGTTTTCCTGCTCTTGGTTAAGTGGTCCTGTGAAAATGTCGTCCTTGTTGCAATAGTTCAATCACCTGCTGTGTCAGCGAGACAAACTTGTCTGCTTTCACAACTGCCTTTTGTGGCAGGAAACACCGGCATTTTGAGACTCTGCAGTTGTCCGTTTCTCTGAGTTTTCCCCAAAAGACGAATAACCGACGTGCAGGTTCCGTGAAGGCGATAGCTAGTCGGTAGCCGTCTTAGCCCTTTCCGTTAGCAACACGTAGAAACAAAAACAGCTTGGACGTAAAAGTTAGCTTCGCGGCAAAACTTGCGCTTGGTCTGGCGAGCCGTCAACATGACGCCGCTGCCTGATGACATCACTTCTAGGCGACACACAGTAAATGAACTACAATTTCCAAAGGACTGTTCGATCTTCTATGTATTTATCCGAAACAAATACATTTAAAATCAACTCCGAAAGCTCATGCATAAAATTAATCGACAAAGACGAACACAAAGGATATTTTTGCTATAATTATAGTTAGTTTTGCAAACGTAAAATGTCGTTTTAGTTAGTTAGTTGTTTTTTTTTAAAACACTCGTTTTTATTTCATTTCGTTTACGAAAATGTTTTTTCCAATTTTAGTTTATTCATTCGTTTACTATAATAACCTTGCTATGAACAGAAGATTAAATGATAAAATTAATTTTAAATGAAGCTTAAGGCAAAACCCACAAACAAGCAGTAAGTGAAGGTGGCTGCAATAACAGTCTGGCAAAGCATCTCCAAGGAGGAAACCCAGAGGTTGGTGATATTTTTGTGAAACCTCTTAAACATTTAAAAACACAAACATTCTAGAACTCTTTTGTTGTCTTAACAGTTCTGGGCCTTTAGAAATACGCAAAAACTATCAATCACATCATTCCCTAAATTAAGATTCCGAAAAATGTATTTATCCACCGGGTACCTTGCAACATGAGAGCAGGCATCAATAAGGACCGTCTCAAAGTCTTTGGTGAATTCGGGTCCTTTCTTCTTGCTGTTTTGGATGACATCATTGGCCAGATAGAGGAAGGTCAGCTTCCTGTTGGTTTTAGCTGTAGGACAACAAATTACATTGAAATGTGACGACAACATTGTACCGGCTTTATTGAGCCAGCGGCACATATTTACATAAGAAAAATCTCATAGCACCCCTCCAAACAAAAGTGTAAATACCAAAATAATGATGAGCTTGTCTTAATCTACTCACAAGTCTTACTCAGTGTGAAATCTGGTCCTGTCTCATATCGCAAAAAAACTTGATGCCTCCACCCCCAAAATGTTTATTTAAACCTTAAATATACCACAAATTACGATCCCAAAACGTTTTATCATTTCAAAATCAGCTTACATTAGCCTTAAAAATATTACTTACAGATGATTTGATTTTAAAAATTCGCAATTCATGGGCAGCACAGTGGATGTCTAGTTAGCACATTTGCCTCAAAGTTCTGAGGACCCGGGTTCAAATCCCACCTCCTGTGTGTGGAGTTTGCATGTTCTCCCCGTGCCTGTGTTTTTTTGTTTTGTTTTTGGTACTCCGGTTTCCTCCCACATTCCAAAAACATACATGGTAGGTTGCCTGAAGACTCTTAAATTGTCCGTAGGTGTGAATGTGAGTGTGAATGGTTGTTTGTTTATATGGGCCCCGCGATTGGCTGGCAACCAGTTCAGGGTGTACCTCGCCTCTCGCCCAGAGTCAGTTGGGATAGGCGCCAGCACACCCGCGACCCGAGTGAGGATAAGCGGTTAAGAGAATGGATCGGTACTAATGCACATCTGGCAAAGAATCTCAACAATCCAGACTAAATTTAGCGCCTCCCCATCATACAAAGCTTGTCTCTCAGTCTCTCATCACTGAAACATATTATACTCCATTGGAGAAATTACTGTACCACTTTCCTATTTAGACAGGGCATCTTAGAGCATTTCAGAAAGAGCACACAAAAAGCAAATCAGTGAATCCATGATAATTGAACCAAATTCGTGGAAGATTACTGAATACCAACTCCATGGACAAAATAATGGTTTGCATCAATTTAAATTATATAATACCCAGGTCTCGACTGTCAGTCATAATCTCCAGACACAACATTAGGTCTATCTACACCATCTGATCAAAAACGGTCTTTATCAACACATTAGTCTTTCAATATCATTAGTCTTTCAATATCTTTTTTTTAATTGTCATTGTAGTTAGCAATGGTGTAGTGCTAAGAGCTGTTTGAAGGCAGTTTTTGGCCAGTCTCGTGTATGTTATTTCTGAAGTGGATCATGACTGTAAATGAGTCACTATCCCCATAATGCACCTTTGGGACCTCCCCATTTCACCCTAAAAGTTGAGATTTTCCATTGAACTTCATATTCCTTGGACTGACTATCTGTTACACAAAGAAATGCCTTCTGGTCAAGATTTTTAATAAATTAACAAACAATGTGCATGCAAACAGCAAATTATGCGATCTTGCTGACAGGGTGGACATACAGTCCTCTCCAAAAGTATTGGAACGGCAAGGTCAATTCCTTTGTTTTTGTTGTATACTGAAGACATTTGGGTTTCAGAGCAAAAGATGAATATGAGACAAAAGTTCAGAATTCCATCTTTTATTTCATGGTAGTTACATCTAGATGTGTTACACAACTCAGGACAGAGCACTTTGTTTGAAGCCACCGAGCGTTTCAGTTCCAATACTTTTGGAGGGAACTGTATGTGTCCTGCGATTGGCTGGCGACCAGTTCAGGGTGTACCCCGCCTTTCACCCAGCATTAGCTGAGCTTGGCACCAGCATGCCTGTGACCTTAGTGAGGATAAGCAGTATGGAAAATGGATGTATAGATAATTTAACCACTTATTACCCACACTGTAGTTAACACAGCAATGTGTGGAACATGACAAAATCACATACAATGAATAAAAATTGTATAAAATGAGGCAAAAACATTTTAAAAGACTTGTCATTGTCCTGGTAGGTGTGCAAATGTTTGGCCAATTCTAATCCTTTTAATCCATTTATAATCATTATTCTGCTACATTTTCATGACCGATTGATTGATTCTGATGAGGACACTGAAGGCACTTCACAGTGACAATGACACAAATAACGTGGATATATTCTGGGTCAACATCCAGGCAAAAAAACAAAACAAAACAAAAACAAAGAGTGCATTCGAGCCTCACCTTTCTTCAGCTCCCTGTGCCAAACTTTGACGATGAGGCCCGAGTGTTTGCGGTGGTGAATGATCCACAGGGACAGAGTCTGGACGCTCTGCTGCGAGCTACTCAGCTCCGACAGCTTCTTCTCCAGGGCCGTCTCGGAGAACGACGACATGTCCGTGTGCTGCTGCGCGTCTCCTTGGGAGCACAACGACCCCTCTCTAAACCGACGGAGGTCCCAGTTAGTTGGAGGAAACCCGCACTGTCATCAAAACTAAAGTTGCACTTCAAGCAAGTACACGCGAGATTTAAAAACAAAAAAAAAACAATTTTTTTTAAAAGAATAGTCTTCCGCTACCTACTCGAGCAAAACACCGTTATAACATATAAATGCCACTAACCAACGTGAGGGAATAACAAACGTGCAGCTTTTGAGTTGGCTTGCGAACAGCAGTTTTCTCAAGTGTTTGTTTACAGCCGTAGCTAACGCTTAGCCAGCCACAGCTAACTTAAGTAGCCATCCGCTTACTACGAGTTACCCCACGCTTTAGCCCGAGTTTAACTGACACAACTTCTGCAATATCTGAGGAGAATACCTGCTCGGCACGACTGCGGGGTTAATAAAACGGTAAACGTCAAGGTGGAGCGACTCGTAAGTGGTTTCCTTTAACGCAACTAATCAGGAAGAATGATGCAAAAATGGCAGCTCGCACTTTCACCTCAACATGTGCGTCGCGAAGTAGTGACGTCACCATCGGCCGAACGTCTCCTTTTTAAGTCGTTATTTTTACATCCTTTCATGAGCAATGTTACTAAATTGTTCAAAATATCTTTATGTCAAAATCGAGGACTGTCACACGAATAAAACAAGCCCTAGTTTGTAAGAATCGGATAAGGATTATGGATTTTATGTCACTTTTTATAATGAAAATTTGCCAAAATTTTCTGGCCAGAAATCAAAGTAATCACAAGGAAACTTGTGACCGAAACCTTAACTCTTTGGTAGAAAAATGGCCGGATGGCATTTCTGGACTTTCAATGGCGGCGTCCGCCAGAGCCATCTCAGCATCTCCTTTTGATTATCAAACTGAGAGCAAGCAAATCGTCAAAATTACTTCAAACTTCACAGAAAAGAAGAAAAATAATAGTGAATCACCATCATAGAGTTTTCTGTCGTCACCGAATCCTATAATCGTGTGATTTTCAAAATCGAGGAACATTTTCATCTTTGTCAGGACCACAGAAAATCTCAACCGAATTGAAAAAAAAAAAAAAATGAGGTGGTAAAGGGATTTCCCAGCAATGTAATCTGAAAAGAACAAGTATTAGCTTGCGCGAAACAATGAGAAAACGCGATTTCGGTGGACCTGCGCTAAATAAAAATAATTTCCGGCACAGCGAAATGGAAAGAAAATGACGGCCGGTTTTCTGGATTTAGTAACATTGCAACTTTCATATTTTCAACTTTCTTACAGGCAGAAACAAGCTCCTTTAGTCCCCCCCCCCCCCCCCCCCCCCACCCTAAAAAAGTAAAAGAGATCATGTAAATGCTATCTTATATCTTGTTTTCTAAATAGATGTTTCCTATGTATGTATGTATGTATGTATGTATGTATGGCTGTCTAAATAAGTTAGTGTATATATACTGTACAGGTAAATCCTAGCTATATTTTAAAACAGGATTTTTAAAAAAGTATTTGGGATTTTATTTATTGGTAGCACAGTAACCAAGTGGTTCGCACATGTTCCTCACCAGGAGCGGTTTCTGATTTGGGCGATATGGGCAGCCGCCCAGGGCGTCATTCTGGTGTCCATAGGTGTGTTGTTAGTCATTACAGGTATGTGTCTTGCAATTGTTTGGTGAGTAGTCCAGGGTATGTGTACTCTGCCTATCTGGGATAGGCTACAGCTCACCTGTGACCCTCGTGAGTTGACAAGTGATATAGAAAATAGATGGATGTGTAAAACAAAAATGACCCATCATGCTCTACAGTACAGTAACACTCTCTTGTATATAAAATATTTTTATTGTAGTTTGGGAATTTGGGTAACTTTGTACTAAACCAGAATATATTTCTTACTAAGATGATCATATGTTTTCATGTTTTATTTTTATAATTCTTTTTCCAAAATTAATTCTAATTATTCATTTAGCTTATTTTCTTGAGTTGTATTAATCAGTGTGTGTGTGTGTGTGTGTGTGTTTTGCATTGTAAACACTGTTATTATTCAGTAATTGTGTTTAACCATTTGAGAAAACAACAACTTTTTTATTTGATGCTGCTTTTCTAACATAATACCAGTGAAGTCAGAATGTTGTGTTTTCAAACATATGTCATGATATGTTGAATATAATTCCGCAACAGCTTGCTTTTGCAAATATGTTCATTCAAATTTTGTCATTACAAACATTTGCATGGCCATTTGCATGCTCCATGCTGTGGTTAAACTAAATGCACCGTATTGCTGTCAAAACATAATAATTGTGGCTTGGATGCAGGTGAGAGTCAAATTGTTTGTCAATTCAACAGGCACATCTGAAAAAATATGCTTCATATATTAGCCGGAATGCAAATTACACACTTCCATCCATCCATTTTCTGAGCCGCTTCTCCTCACCAGGGTCGCGGGCGTGCTGGAGCCTATCCCAGCTATCATCGGACAGGAGGCGGGGTACACCCTGAACTGGTTGCCAGCCAATCGTAGGGCACATACAAACAAACAACCATTCGCACTCACATTCACACCTACGGGCAATTTAGAGTCTCCAATTAATGCATGTTTTTGGGATGTGGGAGAAAACCGGAGTGCCCGGAGAAAACCCACGCAGGCATGGGGAGAACATGCAAACTCCACACAGGCGGGGCCAAGGATTGAACCCCGGTCCTCAGAACTGTGAGGCAGATGCTCAAACCAGTCGCCCACCGTGCCGCCAAATTACACACTTAAACAATAATTTTCATTCTGGACATTTCATACACGGCAAGTAAATCCAGAAAAAGCTGACCCTTCATGAAATACAGGTGTTTTTCAAATCACTAAATGTGCTATTTTCAAAAACACAAAACAACTGAGATGATGAATGACCTTTTTCACTGGTTACGGCATTTATGCAACATGGGAAGCGTGCATTACACAAACAAATTAGACATGTAAATGCATACTACTTACCCCGAGAGAGATGCAAAAGTGATCCTCTCATCCCACAGCCCTAAATCCACACTTGGAAAACCTCCCTTCATACCCTGCATTTCAGAAGTGGAGTGGTGCTTCCATATCAGCCTTGATTACCTTTTACATGTGCTGACATGTGTGCAACAACTCTATGTCTCTTCTTATGTTGCCTGGTGCTGCAGGTGACTGACGGAAAACTGGACTATGTCTCCCAGGGAGAAGGACTACATCTGCAGGGGGACTTCTCGATTGCTGGACTCTTTCCTCTCCATGACACAAATGGCCCGAGTGCTGGTTTACCCGCTCTGGGTCCATGTAATGAGTGAGTTTACTTGAACCCGAATGGCAACATACACTGTTTGGATGCATATTAAAACTAGTCTCCATGTGAAATAAATCCACATTACTTTCATTGACTGTTTGACACACTGACAAGCATGTTGTGTAAAATGTGGTACTACTTAATGTACCTAGTAGTGATGTGTTAGTATAGAGACCGCTCTTTGGCTCCTGATTGGGAGCTGGTTTCTTGTTTTTTCTCATCTTGTTTCTGTTAAAACGGCTACATGTAGCCAGGGGGAAGGGGGAAAAAAGTAACATTTGGACAGATTTTAAAGTTAACAGATAGTTTAAGCACCAAGTGCAGACTTTGCAAAATAAAATGTCATATCAGGCAGGCTCCATAAACAACCTGCATTAGGCATATGCTGTATGTACAGTTCACCCATTACTTCAGTTCGAGGAGAAAAGAGAAGCGAGGGAACTGCTGTTAGTGAACATGCGTGTCTCCTGCAACTGTTGCTTCTCCTACAATAGTTACACAATACACAAAAATATTACAACTTTTTTGTGCCCCTTTGTGTTCATCTTCTGTACAACCCCAATTCCAATGAAGTTGGGACGTTGTGTTAAACATAAATAAAAACAGAATACAATGATTTGCAAAGCATGATCAACCTATATTTAATTGAATACACTACAAAGACAAGCTATTTAATGTTCAAACTGATAAACTTTATTGTTTTTAGCAAATAATCATTAACTTGGAATTTCATGGCTGCAACACATTCCCAAAAAAGCAGCAAAAAAAAAAGAGAAAGTTGACGAAATACATGTAATACATGTTACACTGTTATATTATTTTGATTAACGTTTAATGTTAACTTTTAGGGAGTTAGGATGTAATAATTTTTATTAATTTTCCTTTTCTATGATTAATAATAGATTATTTAATATAATCAAAAGGGGGGAGCTGAGTTGGAAAATGTATGCTTTATGTATACCAAATATTACTTCTATTAGTTTTATACAACCTTCACATGCTTTATTGTTCCATGTTGTGACTGCTGGCTGTTTTTCGGCCGTTTTGTGCGTCCTGATAATTCCCAGCCATTTTGTGACTACTAGCTAGCTGTTTTTCGACAAAGATAAATTGAGTGCAGCTGGACAAGGATAATTGTTTATCAAGCTTCTGCCTCTCTCACTTCTGTATAACGGAGGTGATTGTTTTGCTTCGACTTCAGAATTTTATGGCTGCAACACGTTCCAAAAAAGCTGGGACAGGGTCATGTTTACCACTGTGTTACATCACCTTTTCTTTTAACAACATTCAATAAATGTTTAGGAACTGAGGACAATAATTGTTGAAGCTTTGTAGGTGGAATTATTTCCCATTCTTGCTTGATGTACAGCTTCAGCTGTTCAACAGTCCGGGGTCTCCGTTGTCGTATTTTACACTTCATAATGCGCCACACATTTTCAATGGGAGACAGGTCTGGACTGCAGGCAGGCCAATCTCGTACCCCCACTCTTTTACTACGAAGCCACACAGTTGTAACACGTGCAGAATGTGATTTGGCATTGTCTTGCTGAAATAAGCAGGGGCGTCCATGAAAAAGACGTTGCTTGGATGGCAGCATATGTTTCTCCACAACCTGTATGTACCTTTCAGCATGAATGGTGCCTTCACAGATGTGTAAGTTACCCATGCCATTGGGACTAACACAGCCCCATACCATCACAGATGCTGGCTTTTGAACTTTGCGTCCATAACAGTCCGGATGGTTCTTTTCCTCTTTGGATTCTTTGAACCTTTTAATGATATTATGGACCGTAGATGATGAAATCCCCAAATTCCTTGCAATTGTACATTGAGGAACATTGTCCTTAAACTGTTCGACTATTTTCTCACGCACTTGTTTACAAAGAGGTGAACCTCGCCCCATCTTTGCTTGTGAACGACTGAGCAATTCAGGGAATCTCCTTTTATACCCAATCATGGCACCCACCTGTTCCCAATTAGCCTGTTCACCTGTGGGATTTTCTAAACAGGTGTTTGATGAGCATTCCTCAACTTTCTCAGTCTTTTTTGCCACCTGTCCCAGCTTTTTGGAACGTGTTGCAGTCATAAAATTCTAAGTTAATAATTATTTGCTAAAAACAATCATGTTTATCAGTTTGAACATTAAATATCTTGTCTTTGTAGTGTATTCAATTAAATATAGGTTGAACATGATTTGCAAATCATTGTATTCTGTTTTTATTTGTTTAACACAACGTCCCAACTTCATTGGAATTGGGGTTGTAGCATTCTGACTATGTGACTTAATAACACAATATAAATAATGCATATTTGATATATTGTATTTTTTAGTAATTCATTCTTTACATAATTGTTCACAAAATTGAAGAGCCTCTGAGGAGCTGAGCTGAGGGAGCCGAGCCTAAAGAAGTGTAATTTTTCCGAACTGCTTATTCTCAATAGGGTCGCGGGCTTGCTGGCGCCAATCTCAGCTATATCTGGGCAAGAGGCAGGGTACACCCTGAACAGGTTGCCAGCCAATCGCAGGGCACATACATTATGGACAAACAACCATTCACACTCACATTCACAACTACGGGCAATTTAGTCTTCAATTAACCTCCCATGCATGTTTTTTGGAATGTGGGCCAATACTGGAGTGCCTGCCGAAAACCACGCAGGCACGGGAGATCATTCAGACTCCACACAGAACTGTGAGGCAGATGTGCTAACCATTCGACCACCGTGGCGCCGTTATAAACACAGACTTTAAAAATGTCATATGCATTTTTTTCTTTAAATTCCATTGTATTTATCTTATAGAGGCCGGCACAACAAGCATGGCTTCCATATGATGCTAGCCATGCGATTTGCTATAGATGAAATCAACAACAAGTCTGGTGCACACCTTCTCCTGCCTGGAGTGTCTCTGGGATACCAGCTGTACGACATTTGCTCGGTTCCGGCCAGTGTGCTGGCCACACTGGACATACTGGCCGATCATTACCATGACCCGGCTCCAAACACAGAACCACTCATTAACAACATGACTGTGGCTGTGATCGGGCCCGACAGCAGCAGCAAAACCTTTACTCCTGCCGCTCTACTGGGGGCCTACCTCATTCCACAGGTATGGTATATTAGCATAACTGATTTTGTTAGGATGGTCGTTCACGAGTAGGGATGCAAAGGAGGAGAGCATTTGCTTCTCCATGGAAATTGTAAAGGGGGCATTTTTAAATTATTTCAAGTTAGGACACTTTGCCTGGAAATTTATGTCACTTAGCGACAAAATGCAAATTCCACACAGGAAGGCCTGAGCCAAGATTTGAACCTAGAACCTCTCCATTGACTGGTGCAGATCCTTTACTCTGACCACTACACTCAAGAGTGGAAGTTTAAAAGATCATTGTAATACACCTTAAGGGAGTTTCCATGCTCTCCCCATGTGTGCATGGATTTTCTCTGGGTACTGCAGCTTCCTTTCAAATTCAAAAAACATGCATGTTAGGTTTATTGGAGACTCTAAATTGTCCATAGGTGTGAATGTGAGTGTGAATGGTTGTTTGTCTAACGTGCCTTGTGGTATGACTTTAATTTGTCCTGTGACCAAACGTGACTCAAAACACTCGTATCTCAAATAATCTTTCCTCATTGAAATGAATGGAGATGTCGTTAATCCGTTTTCAGCCATCCCCCCCACAAAAAAATGTTGAGAAAAACAGCACTTTATTTGTACTTTATTAAAAACAACAACAACAACATACAGTAACTATGTAATAAAATGTAAAGAATTTTTAAAAAATTGGTCATGCTTTTTACTTCAATTAAATTGACATTGAGCTGTTCCTTCTGGGTTGCACACCTTGTCCATCTGGGGGCAGTATAGTACAGACATACTGTTATACAGGTACATCTCAATAAATTAAAATATGGTAGAGAAGGTCATTTATTTCAGTACTCATACATTATGCAGTAAAGATTCATTAAACACTCGGGAAAATGTTTTTCAGGACAAATTCCTGGCTAATTTCTACATTAAAAATCATTGTTATTGTTTCTTGATTGTTTGTTGCGTAATATTCTTGTTTCTAGAGATGGTGGATATTGGGTTTTTGTTTGCCGTAAGCAATGATCATTAAAATTGTACATATATTTAAAAAAAACATGAAATATTTCACTCTGAGTGTGTGCATCTCTATAATATGAGTTTCACTTTTTTAATTGAATTACCTAAATTAAGCTTTTGACACTATTCTATTTTATTGAGATGTTCTTGTACATAGACTCCTCATTTCTGGGTAAGCCGCTCTAATATTAATTGTTCTTCTTGGAGATTAAAGAATATATACCTGTGAGTATTGTTATATTATATGTGTACATGTCTTGCTTCACTGTTTGTGTTCAAATGTTCATTGCTTTAAAGGTTATAACACGGCCACATAAATGCTATGGTGTTTCCTATTTTGTGTTAGCATAAAACTAGTGGAGGCTATGTGGTTGTTTTAAATACAACCATTTGGTTTATGTTTAGTTTGACAGTAGACTTCAACTGGGAGTTGCAATAAACAGCTTTGAAGTAAGAAAATTGTTCACTAATTCTATCTGCCTGTTGTGAAGTGACTTGAGTCACTGCCACCAAATATCCCTCGTATCTCAAGTTAAAGCAAGAAATCAGCCGAACAATGGCTTGTATCTTGAAAAGGTCGTAAGCCGGGTCACTCCTATCGCAAGGCACCACTGTATGTGACTGGTGGCCAATCGCACAACTCGCCTAATGTCAGGTGGGATTGGCTCCAGCTGACCTGTGTTTCGAATGAGAAAAAGTACTATAGAAAATGGATGAATGGATGTATTTACATTACTAACAATAAGTAAGGCATAATAGGCTTTCGGGTGAAATTTCAGGATCCCTAACTTCTTGTGAGTAGTAATGTATTCTCTTTACCACAGATCTCTTATGAAGCATCAAACAAAAAGTTGAGCAACAAGGTCCACTACCCATCCTTTTTCCGCACAATTCCCAGCGACAAGAATCAGGTGGAGGCCATAATCCAGTTGCTGATCCATTTCAAATGGAACTGGATCGCTCTGTTGGGCAGCGACAACAACTATGGCTTGGATGGCATGCAGAGCCTGTCCCAACAGGCCTCGGACCACGGCATCTGCGTGGCCTACCAGGGAATCATCCCGGCCTACAGCAGTGAGACAGCTGGCATGATGAGGAGCATGGTCGAGGGCATACTGAGAGCCAAGGTCAACACCATTGTGCTCTTTTCCAGTAAGTCCAAACTCAGCGGCTTCTTCCCGTTCGTTGTCCAGGGCAACGTGACAGGAAAGGTGTGGATTGGCACAGAAGACTGGTCAACGGCCACGCTCGTATCCGGGATCCCTGGGATCCAAACAGTAGGCACTGTGATCGGCGTGTCCATCAAGAACGCAGCCATAAGTGGCTTTGGGGCGTTTGAGAGGAACATCGTGGAGGCTTCGCTCCGTCACGGCAAAGCTCAGGCGGTTTCAGGGGCCAACAGCAGTGTGTGTCTGCAGAGCACTGATGTATTCAGCCTTGCCAGGCACAACTTCACTTTGGAGAAGTATGACATCACCTCCTCCTTCAATGTATACAAGGCGGTGTATGCCGTGGCTTATGCTCTGCACCAAGCTCTTCATTGTGACTCTGGACAGTGCCAAAAAAGGAGGGTGCACCCTTGGCAGGTCAGATCTGTTGTTTTTGCCCACGTTAAAGGACTGTGTTAAGAATAATTCAATCATTTCCTACTCCCCAATCACTATATAGTGTTTTTAAAAAATAAAAAAAATTCTGGTGGTCTATATACAGTGGTGCCTTGAGATACGAATTATCTGAAATCCAAGTTTTTTTTTAGATACAAGTTGTCAATCGGACGATTTTTTTGCTTTACTTTGCGGGCAAAAATTTGAGTTAACGAGCACAGTATGGTGGCAGGGAACTTAACTCACTTCACAACAAGCAGCAGTTTGGAAGACAGTGAACAATTCTTCAAAAAAGAGGCTTCAAGCTGTGTAATACCACTCCAAGTGTACTGTCAATAAACATAAAATAAAGAGAATTACACGTTTATTTAACACAAGCACATAGCTTTGGCTGAAAGTCAGCCAGCTTAAATAAAAAAAAAACATAGACGGGCTAAGAATAGCATCGGTGTTGCAGCGTTATAACCCTTTGAGCAATGGACACTTCAACACAAACGGTGGAGCAACACATGTAGACCGATAATAAAACAATACTCACAGGGATATACTACATCCTAAATCCTCTGTGAAGAACGACTAATATTACTGCAGCTTGCTAAGAAATTGTTAGTCTAATTCATGTACTGTATATCCATATGTATGTATTTATACTGTCCCCAAGTATCCAAGACGCACACACCAGAAGGAGCGGCACAATGTCCATTGAATTAAAATTCTATTGAATTACTTCATTACTGTATGTTTGTTCAAGTAGAATACAATATTTTAGAGTGTTAATTTTCTTAGTAAAATAACACATGGCATTTTTGTTGTGTTTTAGGGGTTGTGCTTTACTAGTGAACATTGGTTGTTTACTACTTCGAGATGCATTGTGGGATTAGGGTACAATAGTGGACCAAATAAATAAATATGCTCTATATATGATGTACATAAACAGTATAAAATATAATAATAATAATATAAAATATCTAAAATATCTTTACGCACACTGGTGGATTGGTTTTAGTGTTTTAAATAAATCAATGGGCAAAATGTCAAAATGGCATCCTTCCACTTTTCTGTATGTGGCAAGTTTGGACATAAGTGATATAGGGCATAAGCTATACTCACTACACATTTGAACAGCACTACATAGTGGATAGGGAGCGATTCTGAACGCAGCCAAAGTCTTTTTTCTCCTAACACTCCCTCTTTTCTCTCAGCTCCTGCCCATGCTCAAGGACACGAGATTTTCTCTGGAAAACACCTCTGTGTACTTTGATGTGAACGGAGACCCTCCCACTGGATATGACATAGTGACGTGGATTTGGAGGGGGACGGAGTGGTCCCACCGAGTGGTGGGCTCCTTCAGCCCAGATCCCCCTCAGCTCATACTTGATGAAGAGGCCATTGAGTGGCACAGCACAGGGATGACAACCAGATCAGTAAGATTTGGAATTGTACCTTTCGAGAAATCAACACTGGAGTGGTGGGTACTCTTAAAGGAAAAGTTTCTGTGAAAAGATACTAGCAGTTACCTTGGAATTCAATAACTAATTCTCTGGGGTACATTAATGTAGATCAGTAATTCAAAACGGGGTCAAAATGTATATTCCAATATTTAATGTGTATCCAATGTTGGATGCATTATGGTTTGAAACCAAATGTGTTAGACATGACCCAAAAGCAGACTGAGACAGAAGAAGCCGTGGGAAAGGGGTTTTATTGTGAGTTGTGCGAGATCCAGAATCCAGAGACGAGAGGGTGTTCCTTGCAGGAAGGCTGAAGAGTGAGCAGATAAGTGAGCTTGGCAGTGTGGTTGAGGCAGGCGGCATTGTAGGAGACACAGGAAGGCACGACAGTAAGTATGAGCACAGGTAATTAAATAACCTTTTTTCTTTTCAGGGGGGAAAGGTTGATGAGGCGACTTGAGGGGAGAGGGGCTCCAGGAAGAAGGTCGATGGCGCAGTCATAAGGGAGGTGTGGGAGTAGAGAGATGGCCAAATCCTACCGGAAAACAGGAGGGGTCGTGGTATTCTTCTGGAACGAACGAACGAACGAACGTACGAGAGAGAGACTACTGGTGACAGAGGATCACTGGAGGTCTGGACGGCTGAGAGAAGATAGTGAGAATGGCAAAAATAGCTCCAACCAGTAATCGACAGATAATCGATGGTGGGGTTGTGTTTCTTCAGCCAGGGAAGTTCAAGAACTAACGGAGTCTCAGGAGGGGGGATGACGAACAGTTGGAAGGTCTCCCGGTAGTTGCCAGAGATGAGGAGGGTGATCGGTGTAGTCTGATGGGTCACTCGGGAGAATAGGTGCCCCTCCAGGGTAGTAACCTTCTTGGAGAACGGGAGAGGACACACCACGCCCTAATGAATAAATCTGTCTTCAGCTCCGGAGAGAGCTTCGATGAGAACGGTGACCCGAGGGTTGCAGTTCCCCCCTGAGGATGCAAGAGAGAGAGCTGGAGGAAGAATTGGTCTGGCTGACCACAGTGCTGTCAGTCTGTGTGGAGCCCAGTCTTTTGGCGTCTGCGGGCACGAGGCGATGAAATGGCCAGGCTGCCCACAGTAGATGCATAGCCAGTGACTCAAGCTGCTCTGACACTCCAGAGGATCCAAACGAGCCTTACCAAGTTGCATGGGCTCCTCCAGTCCAGTAGGGGGTGATGAGGAGACCATGGTGGTTCACAGGCAGGGGAGTAGCTGGAGGGACAATGCCCACAGAGGTCACTAAACTGCAGGCTCTATCCCCTCTCTCTAACTCTCTCCCTCAGTCGATTGTTCAACTTGATAGCTAAAGAAATTAACCCCTCTAACGAGGTGGACTCATCTCTAGCCACCAACTTGTCCTTAAGCTGTTCGGATAACCCTTTAACAAAAATCCCCATCAAGGCCGCTTCATCCCACCCACACACACCAGCTAGAATCCTTTAAAAAAAAATAGGAGGCTACGGATCGGGAGCCCTGAGTGAGGGCCAGGAGAGGCAGAGTGGCTTCCCTGCCCTTAACAGGGTGGTCAAAAATTGTTGTGAGCTCAGCAGCAAACAAGTCAAATGAGGCTAACACAGGTGAGGAATTGTGCCACAAAGCGGTAGCCCATCTAGCAGCTCTACTGCACAGGTTAATTCCGAAGGCAATTTTAGCTTTATCAGTGGGATAACTTAGCGGCTGCAGATCAAACACTAGAAAACAGTGTAATAACTGACTACAAGAACCTAGATCTCCAGAGTAAGGTTCGGGAGGGGGAACATGAGGTTCTTTCTAGGGGAGGGAGTTTTGGTTGGAGGCAGGGGGCTCGGGAGGAATACTCACGGGGAGGTTCGGTGAGGTGGTGGTTGCCGCGGTGCATCTGAGCAGACATGAGGGATACTTGCTGTGTGAGGGTATTGATTGAGTCCGTGATTTCCCAGAGAATTTTGTCCTCTCGTCCGATGTGGACGCCTTTTTGAACAAGTACTTCTCTTAATGCTTCTGGAGTCGCTGGGTCCATGCTACCAAGAGTATTCTGTTACGGTTTGAAATCAAATGTGTCAGACAGGACCCAAAAGCAGACAAACAGAAGAAGCTGTGGGAAGGGGTTTTATTGTGAGTTGTGCGAGATCCAGAAACCAGAGGCGTGAGGGTGGTCTGTGGGAGCAGGAGCGTGCAGGAGGCTGAAGAGTGAGCAGATAAGTGAGTTTGGCAGTGTGGTTGAGACAGGCAGTGTTACAGGAGACACAGGAAGGCACTGCAGAAGGAGGAGAAGACACAAGGGTAAATATGAGCACAAGCAATTTTTTCGACAAGCAATACTATACGATATACTCTGGCGCTGGAACTGCCTCTGAACTGTGAGGCAGATGTGTGATGTGATCTAACCAGTCGCCCACCGTGCCGCCTAGACATATTACAAAGAATAAAATTTACATAGTGTATGCATTACTGTCGGCACGGTGTAAACTGAATAGCACATCTGCCTCACAGTTCTGAACCAAAATTTGAGGTATGAGTGAGCTTCAGATACACAGTGGCTGCTGTGTGATGTTCGCACGTTCCCACATTCCACAAACATGTTTCTTAGGTTATTGAAGACTGAATTGATTTGTGTGAATGTAAGTGAAAATGGTTCTTCGTTTATATGTGCGACAAGCACGATAGAAAATGGATGGATGGTAAAACAAGACACAATGTGAACAAGACCATTTGCCGTCAATGGCAGTGAATGAATTACTAAAAATTACATTTAAATTGTTTTTCGGGGGGGGGGGGGGGGTGTTTTAAACTTTACAATAACATAAACAGGAGGAAAAAAACAAACATACCAGGAGAGTTAAAACAAACTTTCTGCTTCTTGGTTCTTGTGTCTGCAGGTGCCCACGTCCATCTGCTCTCCGCCCTGCCCAAAAGGCCACAGGAAGTTGATGAAAGGACAACACTCCTGCTGCTTCGACTGCCAGGCCTGTCCTGCTGCCACCTTCCTCAACCTAAGTGGTACACATCTATGTCATTATCTACACAACTTATCCACTCCAGGGTGAAATGTCCATCTTTCTGTCACCTGATTTCAGGTGAGGAGTGGGGTACTCTTTGGACTGATCATCTGTCAGTCACAGACAACCACTCAGTCATGTCTGTTCAGTTTTTGTTTGTTTGTTTGTTTGTTTTAATAAGTGCCTACCACAGGAGAAAAGTGACAAAATAGGACTCACTAGTTGTAATTTTTGGATCGACCAGCAGTTAGCGCTAAACACTAATAGTGTACAATTGCGCTTTAGGGTCATATTTGATTTTTAAAACGGACAGATTGGTCAAATAATTCAGAGATCAGGATTTAAAAAAAAATGTAAAATAGTTTATTAATAAAGAAAAAAATAATTATCAGAATTCTCACCCTTAACAGGAAGTAATATATCAAATGGATGGAAAGACATCATAAAAAAGTACTAATAATGAATTTTATTTTGGGCACCTTTCATCTCACTCAAGGTCACCTTACATGTTTAAAGGAACAATATTAAATTAAGAAATACAAAATGCATGTTCTCCCTGTGCTTGCGTGGGTTTTCTCCGGTTAATCCAGTTGCTTTCCACGTTCCAAACACATGTATGTTGAGTTCAATAAAGACTCTAAAATGTCCTTTGGTGCAAATTACTGTGTGAACAGTTATTTGTCTATATGTGCCCTGCAATTTGCTGGCAACTAGTCCCGGGTGTACCCTACCTCTCGCCTGAGGCCAACTGGGATAGGCCCAGTTAATCCTAGTGAGGATTCTTTGTATAGGAGATGGATGGCTGGATAGATAAAACAAACCAAAAAAAAAACCCATACAATTGGTGTAAAACACAAGAAACAATGTAATACAAGATAAAAGTAGTCCTAACTAAACCAATTATAATGAACATGCCTGTTTAAAGAGGTATGTAGCAGTGATTTGAATGTGGTGGGAGAATGTTTCAAAGGTTAGGGGGCTCTCGACCTCTTGGTGATCAGGCGGGCCGGTAGAATAAGTTGAACAGATGAGGATGACCTAAGAGAAGGTGTGGGTCTGTTTATCTGTATGTGGCTAATATAGTAATGACAGAAATCCTCTGTGATGTCGAATCTGCACGTGATTCCCAGAATCCATTCAATGCCAGCCGTGTCCACGCGAGCAGTGGGCTCCAGCGAGCAGCGAGCGGTGTCACGACCGCAGCGTTCTTCTTCTGGCCTGGGACGCCCCCCTCGCCATGGCGCTGCTCTTCTTCCTGGCCTGCTGCCTCCTTCTGACCTCCAGCTCGGCCGCCGTCCTCCTGCTCCACCTCCGCACCCCCGTGGCCAAGTCGGCCGGTGGGCGCACCTGCCTGCTGATGCTGGCCGCCCTGACCGCCGCCGCCTTGAGCTCTCTGTGCCATTTCGGCCCCCCGTCTCGCGTGTCCTGCATCCTCGAGCAGCCTCTGTTCATGTTCAGCTTCAGCGTGTGCCTGGCCTGCATCACCGTGCACTCCATGCAGGTGGTCTGCATTTTTAAACTGGCCTCCAAGCTGCCACCGGCCTACGACAAGTGGGCCAAAAAACAAGGGCCCGAGCTGGCCATTTTTGTTGTGTCTGCCATCGCTTTGCTCATTTCTGTGACGCGTGTAGCCCTTGATCCACCTGAGCCATCCCAGGATGTGGACTTCTACCACGACAGCATGGTCCTGGAGTGCAGCAGCACCCTGTCATATGGGGCAGGCGTAGAGCTGGCATATGTGTCGCTCCTCAGCGTGGTCTGCTTCTCCTTCAGCTACATGGGCAAAGACCTACCGGCCAACTACAACGAGGCCAAGTGTGTCACCTTTAGCCTCATGGTCTACCTCGTTTCCTGGATCAGCTTCTTCACCGTCTACCTTGTCAGCAGAGGCCCCGTCACCATGGCCGCACACGTCTTTGCCATACTCTTCAGCGTTCTGGCCGTCCTGGGTGGCTACTTCCTGCCCAAAATGTACATCATCGTACTGAGGCCACAAATGAACACCACTGCTCATTTCCAGAATTGCATTCAGATGTACACCATGAGTAAACAGTGAATGGTAAATCTTATTCTCTGATACTGATCGTGCAAACACTTTGTGACTGTACTTAAGTAGATTTGTCCAGTAATTTGTTTAATTCTCAGTATGAGCACAATGCAAGTTAATACAAAAAGAAAACCACATTGTTTAGAGTTTTCATTGTGCCAAGTTTTTAAAAATGGCAATGTATATAATCGACAGTAAAAATGCATAAAAAGGCACTTTGTATTTTCGTGTTTTGGACAATTTACAGTCTCCAATGAACCTGGGGGCCGCCACATAACGAGTGACGCCACCAAACTCAAATGATCTGGGAAAAAAAACGATTGTGGAAAAGAAATACAGTTGGAGATTCACCATGCTCACAAGGCACTTATACCAACTAGCTGCAACTGAAAAACAGTGACCCCTGGGCTTCTTACGAGTGACCCGATTTACGTGTTTTTCGAGATGTCATTTTATTTATTTTTTTGCTTTAACTTGCAGCAAATATTTGAGATATGAGCACAGTTTGGTGGCAGTGAACTCATCTCAACTCACTTCACAATAAGCAGCAGTTTGGCAGATAGTGAACAGTTCTTCAAAATAGGCTGTCTATTGCCACTCCCACTTGCAAACTAAACACCAATAGCATATATATTACAGTGGCTTACTGAGGAGCTATGACCATATCTATTTATATCTGTATGCCTGTATTATACTGCCCCCAGGTGACCAATGCACGCACATCATAAGGAGCAGCACAATGGCCATTGAACTGAAGCAAAAATCCAGCAAAAATTGTTGAATTTCTTTCCATTATTTTTAATTATGGCATAACTGTAGTACAATATTATAGAACACTATTTTTGTTATTAATAAACAGATTACACATTTCTTTGTTTTTTTCAGAACAGATTAATTGCATTTCTATTCATTTCAATGTTGAAAGATGAATTGAGATACAAGTGTTTTGAGCGTCGTCATGGAACCGATTAAACTAGTATCTCAAGGCACCACTGTACTATAAACATCTTGAATAGGTTCTATACTGCTACATTGTAACTAAATTATTTTCCTATTTGGCAGACCCAATCAAAACAACGCATTTTCTATTTTTAGGGAGTCAACAACAAGTGGTAGCTGCTGAAAAACACCCTGCAAGATCTTATTAAATAGATCATTTAACACTTTGAATAAAGGCACAATTGGCCTGTCTTCTTTCTCTTTCTGTCTTACACGCACGCACGCACACACACACACACACACACACAGACACACACACAGACACATACACACACACAGTGCTGTTAGCCACTGTTTATGAGAGTAGATGAAAAGGTCTTTTGTGGCTGGGAGGTCATCCCCATTGACGAGTAGACGTGTGAGTAGAGTCCGAGAGGGGCTTTCCCACAGTCTGCGCCGCACTCTTGGCTTCGTGGGCTCGGTCAACAGGCGAAGTGTGCCACTGAGCAAGAGGCGCCACTTTTATTGGAAGCCATTACGGTGCAGTTGGAGACACTGGAGCTCAACTTCTTCAGCTTTTTTTTTGTGGGGCAATTTCAAGAGGGGCTTGAAACATTACTGTTAGTAGCATTAGATCATGTTTTGAAACTGCAAATTCAAACTGTTATATGATGCCATGGCAATCTCCAAAATGGATGTGTCACCAATCCAATCTGTCTACCGACCTATCCATCCATCCATTTTCTATAGTACTTGTCTTCATTAGGGTCAGTGGCAGGGTGCACATTAGACTGGTTGCCAGCCAATCACAGAGCTTCGTTCATATCAAATCAATTAAGCAGGCGATACCTTCCCCTGGAGGCCCCCAGGATGCATTCAATCCAGTCTTTAACTGTGCCCAGATTCACACTGGAATCTTCTGCTTGGGAATGGGATAAGAGATAAGAGCACTAGGCTGATAAGAAGATGACAGCCTATCATTCTCCCTCTAATTTAGACCCTTTATCTCCCCTGGTCAGCCCTGTGTCTAATCTTGGAGTTATTGATGTGTCTCCCATTGTTACGGCAGTCCAATCCCCTTGTGCAGTCACACAGGCTTTCTATGCTAATCAGACCCCATCACCGAGGTACTAGTGCATCCAGAAGTAGCACAAAAATGGTTCCTTGCTCCTCGACTCTAGTCTTTCATGCAAAACGTCAGGATCTCTAAGCGGGACAACATCTAAGGACGGTTAAGTATTTTACAGCCTTATTACAAAATGGAATAAAAAGATTTTCTTCTCCTCAGTTTATACACCTGATGGTTTTATTTGTCACGTCAGCCATATTGGTGTAGACCAGAGGTGGGCCACATTTGATTTTCAAAACGGTAGCTCATCTAAAAGGTTTCAGGCTTTGGAGCTACTTAAAAGTCTCACTGCAGACAAATGTAAAAATTTATAGTAGTTGTTGGAGGGATGCTAGTCTGATTACTGGCGCTTGTGGGGTGCCCTTGAGCAAGGCACCGCTCCCGGGCCATGAGGTGCAGCACTATTTGCGGGTCCCTTTCACTTTTTCGCTCCTTGCATGTCTGCATGTGTGTAATTTGCTTCTTGTATGTGGTGTGCAACACAAAAATATATAGCAGAGTGGGAATTTGATTTTCCCTTTGAGGGATTATAATTCATTCATCTTCCGTTCCGCTTCTCCTCACTAGGGTCGCGGGCGTGCTGGAGCCTATCCCAGCTATCTCCGGGCGAGAGGGGGGGTACACCCTGAACTGCTCGCCAGCCATGCCAGCAGGGCACATATACACAAACAACCATTCACACTCACATTCATACCGTGATTATAATTAGTTTCATAAATAAATTAAAAAGAAAGATTTTTTTTCATAGTAGGTCATGAACTATGGAAGCCCGTTTCCACCAGTAACAAGGGAAGAAAAAAGAGGACGAGTAGCAGAATTGTGATAATAATGAGATACCATAATTATGATTTAGGCCAACAAACAATAATAAAGTTTGGCCTATGTTTGTGAACTTTGACCTATGTTTATGAATGTATTTGAATTGTCTCATGGTGCAAATGGGTTTTAATAGTACTTTCGTGCAAGGATGTTCGATACCACTTTTTTTCAGACTGATACTAGTACGAGTATTCACTCTTGAGTATTCACTGATACAGATACCTAGTACCTGCTAGTACTTTTGATATATAAACTTGCAATTAACACAATGACAGATCATTGTGATCAACGACCTTTCATTTTTTCTGACAGACATGATGATTCACCCATGGGTCAATACACTGCAGTGTAGCGCCAACCTTTGCTGAGGAGGACATACTAAATGTCAGTTTTTTTGTCTCAAGTACCGGTGGCTGGTATCGGCAAGTATCTAGTATCTAGAAATAACGCCAGTATTGGCCCGATGCCGAGACCTGGTATCAGTACTCGCTCATCCCTACTTTCGTGTAACAATTGGACCCGAAAAAAATCATTAATTCCTGTATGAATGTGAAAAAACAATTCATTTCTAAAGCCCTCTGTGACTTTACAAAAGATTTTATTGCATCATTGAGTCAAAAATCTAGAACGTAATGATTGTTTTCATGATTGGTTTATTCTTATTGTTAATTGTCATACAAAATGGGGTTTAAGAGCATAAATGTCAAAGCAAAAACAGTAACATGGTCACATTCACACGCACGGCCACAGACGTCACATCACTCAGCATTATACAATTTGGCATTATACAATTTGGCGTTCATCAAACGATAAGAGAGAAATATTCTCAACATGGGCTGTCAGTACGGCACAATATGGCAGAGATACACTGTTACAATCAAGCAAGATACTGTATACTGTAAAACTCCACTGGAGTAAACGATTCATTAAAACCATCATCACGCAAAATCAGAGATCAAAGGTCGAATGGTGAATCACAGTCAAAGCAAAGAGACTTCTAGATAAGTGGGAGCTATGGCTTTCACAACGTCTCCATCAATATGATGAGATGTTGAGGAAGGAGCAGGGCTGGAAATGCGTACTGTATTTCTTACAAAGTGAGGAGGGGTTCGAGTCTTCTACCAGGGCCTCCACACCACTGTGCCTCCATTGCTCTCCTGCAGCCTGGGGCCTCTGCTAGGCGAGCCCCCCGGAGAGGAGCTGTGGTCCCTCCAGACTATCTCAGCCCGCAGCGAGGCCCCCGTGCTGCCGGGGGCCACTGAGAGGAAGTGCAGCGAGTCCCTCCAGCAGTGAGAGTAGCCCCGGCTGTATTCTCCGCCACTCATACCGGCGGAGGGCTGCAGCTGCTGCCTCAGAAAGCTGACAGTCATCTCCAGGATGTCAGCCTTTTCCAGCTTGGAGTTGGGTTCTTGCTTGTGGAACTCTTTCTCCAGGATGAGCTTGAGTTGCTCGATGCAGCTGTTGATGCGATCTCGACGCATTTTCTCCACGACGGGCTTTCTTAACTGAGCGGGGAGATAGCAGAGGAGAAACATGTAGGTCAGCGCAAAGGCATTTTTATCTTGGGCCACAGTGGAGTCATGGTTTCTCTGAGAGGTCTGTCATGCCTCAAAGGTGTCATTATTTTACAACCCCAATTCCAATGAAGTTGGGACGTTGTGTTAAACATAAATAAAAACAGAATGCAATGATTTTCAAATCATGTTCAACCTACATTTAATTGAATATACTACAAAGACAAGATATTTAATGTTCAAACTGGTAAACCTTATTGTTTTCATTAACTTAAGGTGGGTGCCATGATTGGGTATAAAAGGAGCTTCCCTGAATTGCTCAGTCATTCACAAGCAAAGATGGGGTGAGGTTCACCTCTTTGTGAACAAGTGCGTGAGAAAATAGTCCAACAGTTTAAGGACAATGTTCTTCAACGTACGATTGCAAGGAATTTAGGGATTTCATCATCTACGGTCCATAATATCATCAAAAGGTTCAGAGAATGTGGAGAAATCACTACATGTAAGGGGCAAGGCCGAAAACCAACATTGAATGCCCGTGACCTTCGATCCCTCAGGCGGCACTGCATCAAAAACCGACATCTATGTGTAAAGGATATCACCACATGGGCTCAGGAACACTTCAGAAAACCAATGTCAGTAAATACAATTCGGCGCTACATCCGTAAGTGCAACTTGAAACTCTACTATGCAAAGCAAAACCCATTTATCAACAACACCCAGAAACGCCGCCGGCTTCTCTGAGCCCGAGCTCATCTAAGATGGACTGATGCAAAGTGGAAAAGTCTTCTGTGGTCCGACGAGTCCACATTTCAAATTGTTTTTGGAAATTGTGGACGTCGTGTCCTCCAGGCCAAAGAGGAAAAGAACCATCCGGACTGTTATGGACGCAAAGTTCAAAAGCCAGCATCTGTGATGGTATGGGGCTGTGTTAGTGCCAATGGCATAGGTAACTTACACATCTGTGAAGGCACCATTCATGCTGAAAGGTACATACAGGTTTTGGAGAAACATATGCTGCCATCCAAGCAACGTCTTTTTCATGGACACCCCTGCTTATTTCAGCAAGACAATGCCAAACCACATTCTGCACGTGTTACAACTGTGTGGCTTCGTAGTAAAAGAGTGCACGTACGAGACTGGCCTGCCTGCAGTCCAGACCTGTCTCCCATTGAAAATATGTGGCGCATTATAAAGCGTAAAATACGACAACGGAGACCCCGGACTGTTGAACAGCTGAAGCTGTACATCAGGCAACAATGGGAAAGAATTCCACCTACAAAGCTTCAACAATTAGTGTCCTCAGTTCCCAAACGTTTATTGAATGTTGTTAAAAGAAAAGGTGATGTAACACAGTGGTAAACATGACCCTGTCCCAGCTTTTTTGGAACGTGTTGCAGCCATAAAATTCTAAGTTATTGATTATTTGCTAAAAACAATCAAGTTTATCAGTTTGAACATTAAATATCTTGTCTTTGTAGTGTATTCACTTAAATATACGTTTAACATGATTTGCAAATCTTTGTATTCTGTTTTAATTATGTTTAACACAACGTCCCAACTTCATTGGAATTGGGGTTGTAGGTGGCACACTAAAGCAAGACAAAATATGTCTTGCTGAACGGATTCTGTACCAAAAGTGCATATTTTTCTTCACTTTTAACTGATATTACAAGCATTTTTTTTAACCAAGCCCCTTCTTAGCATTTGTTGAAAATTCCCAACCTTAATTTTACTTTACAAAAATCCCATGGCACAACAAAAATGGCACAAAGTGTATGAATACTGAAATAATGATGATCTCATCTCAATTTACTCACAAATGGACTTACTCAGTATGAAATCTGGGTCTGTTTATTGAACACAAAATCTGATATACTCACAAGAAGCCATGACTCGTATGAATGGCAACAGGTGGAAGCAAAGCTTTACTTTACCTTCTGCCACCTAATGGAAGAGCATTTAATTGTTCTGTACCTGTCACAATACATCACTGGCATAGATAGATGGACACAAATATATTTGTAATGAATAAGTAATACTTTTCGGACAAGTTAAGTGAAATCCAGCACTCTGGATTATCTCTCACAGCACACTGGTTGTGAATTTTTGAGTTAGTATACTAAATATGTTGTGACGTCCGGCTTGCGACAGGTAATGGCTGGGTATTGGTTCAATGGCTGGGAATCGAACCTGCACCGTAAATATAAATATATACATCTAGATCAAAATTTGGTCGGTCAATTTTGTGTTTTATATTAATTAATTAATTATATAATCCATCCATCCATCCATTTTCTGAGCCGCTTCTCCTCACTAGGGTCGCGGGCGTGCTGGAGCCTATCCCAGCTGTCATCGGGCAGGAGGCGGGGTACACCCTGAACTGGTTGCCAGCCAATCGCAGGGCACATACAAACAAACAACCATTCGCACTCACAGTCACACCTACGGGCAATTTAGAGTCTCCAATTCATGCATGTTTTTGGGATGTGGGAGGAAACCGGAGTGCCCGGAGAAAACCCACGCAGGCACGGGGAGAACATGCAAACTCCACACAGGCGGGGCCGGGGATTGAACCCGGGTCCTCAGAACTGTGAGGTTGACGCTCTAACCAGTCGCCCACCGTGCCGCCAATTATATAATATAATATATATTAATTAATTTTGTATTTATATTTTTCATACTGTTGGTCGGTGGGTATGTTATTTTTTCTAATTATTCACCAATCTAGTTTGTTGAAAATGGCTTGTTCTGTTTGATGTTGCTATGTTAATGGATTTACAAACATGCTGTTTTTGTGGTTTCCTTAAAAGCGATGGTTTTGGAAATGTGAGGATTCTGCCCAACGTAAGCGAATATATGTGCTAATATAAATGTATAGTATAAAAACATCATCATAGTATTACACATAAACAACAAATTGATGGATAACTAGTTTTGAAATCAGAAGACAAGGAATATTGTTTGTTGATCTATTGTTAATTTGTATTTTTTGATAAGTGACAGAAATGCTTGCAATAACGTTGTTATAAGTGAAGACAATTTGCAATTTTGCTTCAGATTTTAGCAAGAAACATGAAGGAGGCACACATGATTCAATTATAAAATTATGTGACTGCCCTGAGTTTGACACCTGCGCTCTATCATCACCTACATCTGCTGCTCAGTAATACGTTTGAGAAAAGATCAGCTCCATGACTTACTTTGATGTTGTCCCTCTCAGAAATCCTGGCATGTTGCATGAAGGAGAAGTTGGAGGAGCAAGGCGCCATTTCTATCCAGGTGTAGAGGAGAAACTTCTTGCAGGATAGTAGTGTAGGCTCTGGTATCTGTGCAGAGGCTGCTCTTCATTTTATAGGTTTATATTAGCATAACAAAGGCATGTGGCTCAGGCCCGGCTGGGGTTCCCACACTCTGACCAGTGGGACTCCCAACACAACAATAGAAGAGACATCAATAACCCAGAGGTCATGTATCTGTGCCGGGCATGTTTCCCAAGATAAGCAATGAGTGGTAAAGCAGGGCACAGTAACTCATCGCACATTTATGGTCAAAATACAATAGTGGGGAGCTAAAAATGATATGAAGTGACAAACTATCTATCTATCTATCTATCTATCTATCTATCATAGGAACCCTTTGGCATTTCTTAAATTTCTTCATATATTGGTCATCAAATGTGGTCTGCTCTTCATCTAAATCACAAAAATGAATTAATTACACTAATACCGCACATACAATTATATTTGTTGATATTTTTACAGCACATAACATTTACAGGGCTGGGAGGACAAAGTAAACAAACCCTTGGATTTAATAACTGGTTGACCCTCCTATGGCAGCAGTAACCTCAACCAAATGTTTCCTGTCAGATGTGCACAACAATCAGGATTAATTTTGGACCATTTGTCCTTGCAAAGGTTTTGCAGTTCAGAAAGATTCCTGGGATGTCTGGTGTGTATAGCTCTCTTGAGGTCATCCCACAACATCTCAGTCGAGTTGAGGTCAGGACTATGTATGTATATATTTAAACCACCATCACATCACAGAGAGAGAGAGAGAGAGAGAGAGAGAGAGAGCAAGCGCGAGAGGGAGATTTTATTTATTATTTATTTGGCCACTAACTTAATTGCTACACGACATCTTTCATTACTTAACGTCATATAAAACACTAAAGACACAGGTACTGGCTATTGTTAACAGGGCATTTATATGTGTACTTGCGTGTCGATACTCATTTTCATTATAGCACAACCAAACAAACTTACAATTCTGTACTGACACTATCTTCTACCAACTGCATCGTAAGTTTCACACCTCCAGCCACTGTGACATTCCCACCCATGCACAAATCATGTGACAGCTCAAATAACAATAAAACACACATGAAAAGGAAACTAAAAATGCTTAAGATAACCAAATTTAATAGATTAACCCTTTATAGGGCACTCATGAAAATACTTTAAAATTCAAAATGTGTGTGAATTCTGACTTCTCCTTCAATTTTTCCCTTCAATGCAATTCCTGTCTCTTCGTGCATACGTTTAGTTGTGTGGGTGTTGTTTTCTAAGCAAGAAGTACAGTTTACAAGGCAAATCTTTGTACAGTGACAATAAAAGGCACTCTATTCTATTCTGCTCGATTCTGTTCTATCAAAACTATATTAAGCTAGCAACATTAAAGCAGCAAACATCTTCTTCAGTTATTGCTCTTATTTTGAAACTCAAAATTTTGCCACTTCTGGTCAGTGGCAGAACTCGACGATTGCCCGGGAGAAATTGAATAATTGCACGTCACATATGCGCAAATGATGTAAATTAGATTCCTCAAACAACATTACACACATGCATACAAAATGAATGCAAGTTTAAAGCACTTAAATGATAAAGATTAACATAAACAACTTTGTGGCCATGTACAGTCTCACTGCAGACAGGAGATCATACAGCCACCAATGATCACAATATTTGTCTCATAACATGACAAAAACATAAAAACTTTTTTAAAAATGTTTTGTACTTACCAGAAATGCTGATTTACAGATTATATCCCTTTTTCTTCTGCTTATGCCTGTAAACTAGCTGTCGAGATCATAGCGTAGTGCTCTGAAAGTGCCGAGTAAATACTATACTGGGTGAAAATAAACCAACCAGCAATGATATTGGTCAACCTATCCTCACAATGTCCACTTTTTCTTGAAAAATCCGTCTTAAAAATGTTTATATATATATATACACATAATGTAGGTCACAAAGTTGATTTCTCCTCTTGTTCCATCTGCCATTTTGGGCAGATTTTGCTCTAATCAACCAATCAAGGACTGGAAAATGCCGAGATCACTCGGGGCGTTCTTGGTAGCCCTGTTGATTGAATCTAAAATCTGATTGGTTGAAAAAAAAAATAAACAGCCATTACCCTCGTGTGTGTGTGTGGCATGGGCCAGCATTTGCATTGAAAGCCCTGGGCAGATTACACTTATTTACATGGCAACACATAGAAGCTGAAATCTGATTGAACCCCCCCCCCAAAAAAAATAAAAAAAATCCACACATGACTGGAAGCTGGACAGCCAAGACAAACACTATAAAATGAAGACAATAGACTGTTCGAAAAACATTAAACCATATTATAATATATTAACTTTAATACATATTAATATATATCTATCCATCCATCCATCCATTTTCCATACCGTTTATCCTCACTAGGGTCGAGGGCGTGCTTGAGCCTATCCCAGCTATCTTCGGACGACAGGCGGGGTACACCCTGAACTGGTTGCCAGCCAATCGCAGAGCACATATAAACAAGCAACCATTCACACTCACATTCACACCTACGGGCAATTTAGACTTTTTAATTAACCTACCATGCATGTTTTTGGAATGTGGGAGGAAACCGCAGTAGCCGGAGAAAACCCACACAGGCATGGGGAGAACATGCAAACTCCACACAGGCGGGCCCGGGATTTGAACCCAGGTCCTCAGAACTGTGAGGCAGATGTGCTTTTATATATATATATATATATATATATATATATATATATATATATATATATATATATATATATATATATATATACAGCGGGTACGGAAAGTTTTCAGACCCCCTTAAAATTTTCACTCTTTGTTATATTGCAGCCATTTGTTAAAATCATTTAAGTTCATTGTTTTCCTCATTAATGTGCACACAGCACCCCATATAGACAGAAAAAAAACGTAATTGTTGAAATTTTTGCTGATTTAGTAAAAAAGAAAAACTGAAATATCACACAGCAATAAGTATTCAGACCATTTGCTGTGACACTCATATATTTAACTCTGGTGCTGTCCATTACTTCTGATCATCCTTGAACTGGTTCTACACCTTCATTGGAGTCCATCTGTGTTTGATTATACTGATTGGACTGTCTATAAAAGACATTACAGGTCACAGTGCATGTCAGAGCAAATGAGAATCGTGAGGTCAAAGGAACTGCCTGAAGAGCTCAGAGACAGAATTGTGGCAAGGCACAGATCTGGCCAAGGTTACAAAAAAAGATTCTGCTGCACTTTAGGTTCCTAAGAACACAGTGGCCTCCATAATCCTGAAATGAAAGACGTTTGGGACGATCAGAACCCTTCCTAGAGCTGGCCGTCCGGCCAAACTGAGCAATTGGGGGAGAAGAGCCTTGGTGAGAAAGGGAAAGAAGAACCCAAAGATCACTGTGGCTGAGCTCCAGAGATGCAGTCGGGAGATGGGAGAAAGTTCTAGAAAGTCAACCATCACTGCAGCCCTCCATCAGTCGGGGCTTTATGGCAGAGTGGTCCGACGGAAGCCTCTCCTCAGTGCAAGACACATGAAAGCCTGCATGGAGTTTGTTAATAAAAACACCTGAATGACTCCAAGATTCTCTGGTCTGATGGGCCCAAGATATAAATTGTTGGCCTTAATTCTAAGTGGCATGTGTGGAGAAAACCAGGCACTGCTCATCACCTGTCCAATACAGTCCCAACAGTCAAGCATGGTGGTGGCAGCATCATGCTGTGGGTGTGTTTTTCAGCTACAGGGACAGGACGACTGGTTGCAATCAATGGAAAGACGAATGCGGCCAAGTACAGGGATATCCTGGAAGAAAACCTTCTCCAGAGTGCTCAGACCTCAGATTGGGCTGAAGGTTCACCTTCAAAAAAGACCCTAAGCACACAGCTAAAATAGGATTGGCTTCAGAACAACTCCGTGACTGTTTTTGAATGGCCCAGCCAGAACCCTGATTTAAACCCAATTGAGCATCTCTGGAAAGACCTTAAAATGGCTGCCCACCAACGTTCACCATCCAACCTGACAGAACTGGAGACGATCTGCAAGGAGGAATGGCAAAGGATCCCAAAATCCAGGTGTAAAAAACTTGTTGTATCATTCCCAGAAAGACTCATGGCTGTATTAGCTCAAAAGGGTGCTTGTACTAAATACCGAGCAAAGGTTCTAAATACTTATGGCTGTTTGAAATTTCAGTTTTTCTTTATTAATAAATCTGCAAAAATGTCAACAATTACATTTTTTTTCTGTCAATATGGGATTCTGTGTGTACATTAATGTTGAAAAAAATTAACTTAAATGATTTTAGCAAAGCGGCACGGTGGGCGACTGGTTAAAGCGTCAGCCTCACAGTTCTGAGGACCCGGGTTCAATCCCCGGCCCCGCCTGTGTGGAGTTTGCATGTTCTCCCTGTGCCTGCGTGGGTTTTCTCCGGGCACTCCGGTTTTCTCCCACATCCCAAAAACATGCATTAATTGGAGACTCTAAATTGCCCGTAGGCATGACTGTGAGTGCGAATGGTTGTTTGTTTGTATGTGCCCTGTGATTGGCTGGCAACCAGTTCAGGGTGTACCCCGCCTCCTGGCCGATGATAGCTGGGATAGGCTCCAGCACGCCCGCGACCCTAGTGAGGGGAAGCGGCTCAGAAAATGGATGGATGGATGGATTTTAGCAAATGGCTGCAATATAAAAAAGTGAAAAAGGGGGTCTGACTACTTTGCGTATCCTGTGTGTGTGCGTGTGTGTATATACATATACGTGTGTGTAAATACATATACATGTGTGTGTGTGTATAGAGGAAGTCCTCGATTTACGAAGGAGTTCCATTCCTACGCTGGCGACGTAACACGAATTTCCGCTTAAGTCGGATTTCACCGTTAAAGTCGAAATTTACAGTGAAATACTTATGTTACGGGTATTGTCCCACGTGATTGTGACAGCAAGCTCAGTGTGTGTGCGCGTGTGCGTCGATGTGTGAGTGAGACGGGACTGCGCAGGCGTCGTCCGGCGGGACTGCGAAGGAGGGAGGAGTGCGCGCCGGTGCGAGTGTGTACAGTGGCAAGTGTAGTGACGGCGACCAGGTAAGAGTAGCGATTAGCGGAGGACCCGCTGACGTTGAATGTGCAGAGGTGCAAATAAAGCCATTAAAGCAGCAAATCGGTGCTTCGCGCCTTTATTGAAGAGAGAAGGGAGTTGACCCCTGCGTCTCCCGACCACAGTCAGGTGACCGTAGCAGGAAAGGTTAACACTTCGTATAAAGAAACCAAAATACATTAAATTAATTAAAATTAAAAAATAAGATGCTGTACTTACCATTACTGCTGAGAGTGTGAAAAAAGGCAAAGATACTCCCGGCGCACAAACACAGACAAGCACTATGCACTAGCTAAGCAGAAACACGATGGCGCTTTGACAAAATGGCGGACGAGGCACGGGCGTCGTAAAGTCGAAACGTCGCAGGTCGAGTGCGTCGTAACTCGAGGACTTCCTGCATATGTATATGTGGAGTTTGCATGTTCCCCTCGTACCTGGGTGGGTTTCTCAGGGCACTCCGGTTTCATCCCAAAAACATACGTGGGCTAAATTGCCAATAGGCGTGAATGTTTGTACTGGACATAGCCAACGCCAGTCCATCGCTGGTCCATGACCCCACTACCGGCTAATACATACTAGCCTAGTCGCGAGTGGGAGTCTTTTCCTCCTCTTCTTTACATACTCTTATTTTCAAGGTTCTTGGCTATTTGGTGTCTGGACCTTATGTCGCATGATGATATTTGCAGCGCCAAACCAGTGCCGGCCGGCACACTTTGCCTGCAGGTGGTGTGGTGACGTGACATGTCACATTAGTGTCAACTAAATGGCATTATCAGCGCTCCTTAGAGAGAGTAGTGGAGTAGCGGTACTGTAGTAATGGAGTAGGCCCCCTCGATATGGGTGTTCAGTGTGAGTAGGCCTGTGCGCCCACTTTCCCACCAGTTCCCACCATCAGGCTCAATGCACTACAAAGGCCCCGAGCCGCTCCTCCCTGCTCAACTGGGAATGTTAATTGATCTTTTGTGGTTGCAGGGCAGAAGCACACGCGCGCACACACACCCACGCGCACACTCACAGACACACAAAAATACACGCGATCTCTGCACCATCTGCGTCGAGTCAACTGTCTTCATTGCAACGACCCCAAATCTGTCTACCCATCCATCCATCCATCCATCCATCCATCCATCCATCTATCTATCTATCTATCTATCTATCTATCTATCTATCTATCTATCTATCTATCTATCTATCTATCTATCTATCTATCTATCTATCTATCTATCTATCTATCTATCTATCTATCTATCTATCTATCTATCTATCTATCTATCTATCTATACTGGCTCTCAGCACATAAACCTTCTCTTCAGTGTGGCCTCCATCCAAAGACACAGTAGTTTCTTTATGTGTCATCTTCTTTATGTCTTCTACATTGCTTGGCTGTCTTGTTTGGGCCTGCCGGAGGTCTCTATTTTTGCCCACAAGTGTGTGTGAAGACGAGTTCCCCTCCCACTTGCACAGCTTCAGAATTCCTGCCATAAAGTGGGGCTGGTCGGCAACAGAGAGCGTCTTCACGTCAAGCCATCCCTCTGTGAGTGCGCTCTCTGTCGTTTCCCACAGTCCGTGGCCATTCAGCTCGGCCCCTGGGCAGGAACAATGGAAGTGTGTCTTGTTACACATCACATTAGCTACGGTGTTTGATCTCTTGTTGGAAGTGGGTGGTGGTGGGGGGGGGCTCAGGTCTGTGGGGCCATCTGGCTTGGCCAACTAGACCCTGAGAAAGTCCCAGGAAAGGAATGCCACATTCCAAACACAAGTTGTACACGCGCGCGCGCACACACACACACACACACAAATAGTTGTCAAAGACTTTAGAGGCACTTGACACATAATTCAAGCACGAGACAGCACGCCCCGACCACCACAACACAAGTGGGACGCACGGGGCAGGGGGTGGGGGTCACCCAATGTGCACCAACCAGATGAGAATTGCATGAGAACACAAGCTTTTTGGCAGCAGACACCTGCAGTGAAATCAAGTATATGGGTGCAACTCACATTTGCTCGAGTTGGGAAGGGGGCTTTCCATAGCCACCAATAATGTTCGGCACTTGACTGCATACTAAAAGCAGCTCACAATAATTAATTCAAGTTAATGATCCAGTTTTCACCCCTCTGGCAGCTCATTGTTTTCATTTCATTGCATTCGTTTGGCAGTGACAGCAATAATGATCTTGTGTCAGTTTTCCTGAAATGTTATAAGGCCAAAATATTCAAATAAACGCTGTTTATCTCTAACTGGTAACTCAATTACTAACCATTTCAATCAATAGTCAGTGAACTACCTCACAAAGATCGATGACATTTTACTCATTTTTCATTTCAAATAACGTTGTATTTATTTATCCTTCAAATGGGTCAAGTTAGGGCAGCACAGACTTCTAGTAAGTCTGCCTCACAGTTCTGAGGTTCTGAGTTTGAATCTCAGCTCTCCATATTTTCTTGGGAGTTTTCTCTAACTTCATCTCTCATTCCAAAAACATCCACATTAGGTTCATGACTCCAGATTGTCCAAAGTTGTGAATGTGAATGTGGAGTTTGCATGTTCTCCCCGTGCCTGCGTGGGTTTTCTCCGGGTACTCCGGTTTACTCCCACATCCCAAAAACATGCATCCATCCATCCATCCATCCATTTTCTGAGCCGCTTCTCCTCACTAGGGTCGCGGGCGTGCTGGAGCCTATCCCAGCTGTCATCGGGCAGGAGGCGGGGTACACCCTGAACTGGTTGCCAGCCAATCGCAGGGCACATCGAAACAAACAACCATTCGCACTCACAGTCATGCCTACGGGCAATTTAGAGTCTCCAATTAATGCATGTTTTTGGGATGTGGGAGGAAACCGGAGTGCCCGGAGAAAACCCACGCAGGCACGGGGAGAACATGCAAACTCCACACAGGTGGGGACGGGGATTGAACCCCGCACCTCAGAACTGTGAGGCTGACGCTCTAACCAGTCGGCCACCGTGCCGCCCAAAAACATGCATAGTAGGTTAATTGAAGTCTCTAAATTGCCCCTAGGTGTGAATGTGAGTGTGAATGGTTGTTTGTTTATGTGTGCCCTGCAATTGGCTGGCAACCAGTTCAGGGTGTACCCCGCCTCCTGCCCGAAGATAGCTGGGATAGGCTCCAGCACACCCGCGACCCTTGTGAGGATAAGCGGCTTGGAAAATGGATGGATGGATGGATGTTCTGTAGTGTACCGCAGTCAACTGAGGACCCCCTCTCCAGTCAAATATTCAAAATGTATGCCACGTTCGACTTGACCTATTTGGAAAATAACATTATTTTGACATTTCTAAAAAGAGAAGATCATTGCCAAGATAAGTGACAATTTGTAGCGGTATTTTGTGCAATTATGGAAGCTAATTTTACTTTATTAATTTTTCTACATGAAGTTGTCATGCTCCTCCTCAGTTTAAGGTGCTCTGAGAGGCATTTTGAACATGTAAGCATGTGTTTTTATGCTTAAAAAGACAGTATGATATTCATATGTTTCCAAAGGCTATTTTTGAACAATTTATGTTCATTATTGTTCTTCACTTCAGTGAAAGTGATTTGCGACTTGGCGGCAAGAACAAAATGCGGGGCCCAGGGTGACAACCGTTGAGAACCACTGGTGCAGTCGGTGCGCAATGAGTCAAGGGTGTACCCTGCCTCTTGCCCAAAGTCAGCTGGGATATGCTCCAGCTCACCCGTGACCCTGATGAGGATGAGTGCTATAGAAAATGCATGGATGGGTCAATTCGACCCAACACATAACAGGAAGGTTCACGTGAAAAGCATTTGACGAAAACAGTAATATGAAATCATGGTATAATTCTTATAATTCTATAATTATGATTCCCAACAAGTGTGCTGCGGCATATTTGTCTGGCATATTTATTTACAACAAATAATGTAAATATGTTGCATTTATACAGCAGAATACAAGCTTTGTGTTCAACTAAACCGGCCCAGATTTCACACTAAGTAATCAAGTCGTGAGTAAATTGAGAAAAGGTCATCATTATTTCAGTATATACTCTTTTGAGTACATACTTTTTGTGAGATTTTTGTTTTGTGATATATTTTCTAATAAAATGTTGGGAAACATTGATATAGTGTATACTAACATCCTATATAAATTACCCAGACATCTGCTTTGACACAGTTGCCAGTGTTTCCTTGAGCACATTGTGCAACAAATGCTGATTTCATTGTGTCATCATTTTAATCCTGTGACACTTTCTGGAATAAACACGTGAAGAGTATAGGATTTGCAAGCTTTTTATTTATTTTCTTCTCAGGGAAGCACAACATTCCTTTTCAAAAGGCATTCAAAGTAGAACATGACAATCATCCATTCTGAACAATAGCATTGTAAAGACATGTAGATGTGTTGTCGAACATAAAGCCATACACAATAGTGTTCAATCAAAATAGGATTTACAGCACGAGTGAATCCATAGGATGCATTGCAGGACGCTTAACTGATACACAGTATCAAAGACAAACAATTCTTCAATAAATCTGAACCCAACGTGGGTGCGATGTCACAGTCAATACACACGGTCACACGGTGACGATGGAAGTCGTTCAGTAAAACCTTAACCTCATCAAATCCTCCCAAAGGAATACTGGCAGATGGCGCCTATTTGGCCACCCAGTGACCCAAAAGAACTTGACTTCACAGAGTCTTTAGCTTGTGGCTTGTGGTCCTCAGCATCTACCAGGGCCTCCACAGGGCAACACCAGCCGGGCTGGCACCCTTACAGGAGCTGAGAGGTGAGCCCGGGGGCGACGGGGTTATCGGAGCGCCCCTGCTGGTCCCGCTGGACGCCTGCAGGTCTTGGAAGTGTCCGAGCAGTCGCCTCTGGGCCGGGCTCTGTACCTTGCAGTGGGAGAGGAAGCTGACGGCCTGATGAACACAGTGGGCGTAGCCGTTGGAGGAGGAGGAGGAGATACGCTGCCGCTGCTGCCAGCTCCTCAGGTAGCACACGGCCATCTCCAGGATGTCGGCCTTCTCCTGCTTGGAGTCGGGCTGCTGCCGGAGGAACTCGGGGCCCAGCAGGGACTTGAGCTGCTCGATGCTGGTGTTGATGCGGTCTCGCCGCAGCTTCTCCACCATTGGCTTTCTCAGCTGAAAAAGACAGCGTAACCATTGAGCCCCCAGGAACTGTTGAAGGTTTACAACGACACTTCGTTGGTTCGTTTCAAGAGAGACGCCCAGTGAGGAATGTGGTTTACCTTGTGAACTGAAGTCTCCTTGAAGAAGTGACCCGGTCCGTAAACAGTGGGAGCCATGGTTGCAGCCAGGTCTGCTCGCTCTCCAAGTGTGAGCTGCCTTCCTCTCTGCCTCCTCCCTGTATTTATACATGCCAATCTCCATATGAATGTGTGGGTCTCTGGCTCAGCTGAGGTTCTCACACTCCCCGAGCCAATGGGAAAGCCGGGAAGGGCTCAGAGGAACGCAGGCAGGGCCGCCACATGCTCAATGAAATGTTTATGGCCCCAGGGACAATGGAGCGTGTCTCCGGGGAGCAGGTGGGGGGATAGATTGGGAGAGAAAAGAGCCGTGGTGGGGCGCTGGAGGAGGACGTAGGTGGGGGGGGGACGGCGACGGGGGACATGGCGGGCGGGAGGGTGGGGTTTGGTGGGTGGGTTTACTGACCCACTGCTTGTGTTGATATGGGAAAGTGGTGACCCTCAGAGGGAAGCACGCCACACTCCCGTGATGTAATGACACACAGTCAATTTGACAGTGTGCGCACGTGGCGCATAAAAAAAAAATCGGTTTCTTATACCTGTGGATGGATGGATGAATAAGTATTATTTTCTTCCACATTTGAGCTACAGGGTTAGATGGTGGCAGTAAACTCAACTCAACTCACAGGACAACAAGCTGCCATTTGAAAAAAGAAGAAGAAAAAAAGGCTTTAAGCTGTTTCATTCCACCCAAAGTTAACATTTATCCATCCATCCATTTTCTGAGCCACTTATCCTCACAAGGGTCGCGGGAGTGCTGGAGCCTATCCCAGCTATCTTTGGGCAGGAGGTGGGGTACACCCTGAACTGGTCGCCAGCCAATCGCAGGGCACATACAAACAAACAACCATGCACACCTATGGGCAATTTAGAGTCTTCAATTAACCAACCATGCATGTTTTTGGGATGTGGGAGGAAACCCACGCAGGCACGGGGAGAACATGCAAACTCCACACAGGCGGCGCCGGGGATTGAACCCAGGTCCTCAGAACTGTGAGGCAGACGCTCTAACCAGTCGTTCACCGTGCCGCCAGTTTACTGTCAATTAAATATAAACAAAGAGAATGAAATGTTATGGATTTAAACAAGAGTCCCTGATGGTGTAATGGTACACTCGCCTGACTTTGGTGCAGGCAGCGTGGGATCAGTTCCCACTCAGTGTCAGTGTCTATATGTGCCCTGCGACTGACTGGCAACCAGTTCAGGGTGTAGTCCACTTTTCGCCCGAAGTCAGCTGGGATAGGCTCTGGCACCCCGTGACCCTAACCAGGATAAGCGGTGTTGAAAATGGATGGATGGATGGATGGATGGATTTAAGCAACTGCATAACTTTGCCTTTGAGTCCACTATCTTAATGCTAAGACATCAGGGCCAAATTAAGAAATATACTTTTTGGACAATTTAACGTAAACTAACATGCATAATATTCTCTTAGAAAGTTTTGCATGTTGTTGTTGTTGTTTCATCCAGATGTTATCCACATTGGCAAAAATGGGGACTTGAATCATTGTGACTTGGACTCCAAGTTGACTCGATTCACTGTTATGATGACACGAAAACTTGACTTGACTGGATTAGACTTGCAAATGTGTGAGTGACTTTATCCCATCTGTAAGTGATATGTACTCTTAGGTAATCATCCTCATTTCAAAGATTTAGTAGCAAATCTCTTTTAAGACCATGTCACATAGAATTAGGCTAAGAGGTCCTAGAGCAGGGGTGTCAAACTAGTTTTTTGTCACGGGCCAGATTGTAGTTACGGTTTCCCTCAGAGGGCCGTTATGACTGTGAAACCATAAAAATCTTTTATCGCCTCATCATATTTACACACGAAATGTATGAACTAGTTTTGGAATCAGAAATCAAGAGTAATGGGTTTTTCAACTATTATTGTTTGTTAACACAAAAATTCTTATATCTCAATGTTATCATTTATGATATATGACAATTTGAAATTTCGGTACAGATTTTAACCAGAATCATGGAAGTTAATGCATATGATTTTCCCTTTGTGGGCCACTTAAAATCTTGGCGGGCCGGATCTGGTCCCCGGTCCTTGAGTTTGACACCTGTGTCCTAGAGAAACGGCGGACGACTTGTTAGCACATCTGCCTCACAGTTCTGAGGACTAGGGTTCAAATCCCAGCCCCGGCTGTGTGGAGTTTGCATGTTCTCCCCGTGCCTGCGTGGGTTTTCTCCGGGTACTCTGGTTTCACACACAAAAATCCAATCCAATGAAGTTGGGAGTTTGTACAAATACAGGTTCAAATATTCAAAATCAATAGAAATTGGGGAGGGCCGTTCTTTATAAAACGATGTCATCAGTGCTGCATTTTGTTGTACCTGCTGATTGAAATGCACAAACGACACATCAACCAAATGTCATATCTGCTGTTATTTGTCGCTGTTGGACATCAACACATAAAGCAAATGTCATATTTGCTCTTATTTGTCGTCGCTGGACATCAACACCAAATGAGCGTGAGAACAGTGCAAACTGACTTATATGTGTCAGTGGGTCCCTTTGAAGCAGTGTACGTGCGAGTGCGTACTTCACAGTAGACGGCAATGTGTAAACACACACTAAGCGTCCACACACTCCCAGCACAAGCTCACGCATCCGACACACTCCTGCCTGCTCCCCCGTTCCCATGGCCTGACACACTTCTGCACTATGCCTCTCACTCACACAAACACACACACACACACAGGCTGCAGCTGGCCATGTCTTGGTCACACGCTTCTTTCCCCTGCCTTGTGCTGAACGTGGGAGATGAGGTGCTTTCGAGCTTCCCACACTACAGCGTTAATGACACTGAGGCCGCCCACACAAAGGAAGTGTGCCCTATTCAACAGAGATATTGAGTGAACGACCCCCCCGCCCCCCCAACTCCCCCAACACACACACACAGAGAGGAGCACAAGCTTATCAACAGGGCTTCCAGGCAGACCATCTGGACTCATGGTAAGCTTTTGTGAATTTGGGAGACGTTCACCGTGAGAACTGGAGGCTGAAATAGAGACTGAGTTAAAGAATATACTTTGTGTGTGTGTGTGCGTGTGTGTGCATGCATGGTGAGAGTTGTGTATGTTTGGTGATGTTTGCTGTACTTTCCCCGACGGTTAGAGGTGACAAAAAAATCACAGCAACATTTTAAGCCTCCTGTTATGTTGAGGGTAAGATAGACCCATTTAAACCATCCTGTTGTCTGTTTCTTACCAACGATGGTCATGAGTCAATGTGAGCCACTCTATGTTTACTCATTAAACAAGTATAATAACACAATCAAAATTATTTATTTATTGATTTTTAAAGTGGGGAAAATACGGCCAGCAGAATTAATTTAATCATAATTCTAAAATCGTTAGCCTAATAGCATAATAGCCTAAGTAATTTTGGGGGGATTTTTTGAAAACGATTAAAAAAAAAACAACAACAACAAATTCAACAAACCATAAGAATCCAGTTGCCTCAATTCAACCCATGACCTTGATGACTGGACATTTCCACAGACATAAAGACATATTTTAGCAAGTACTAAAGCACTATGGTATTTTTGTTGATATCGTGATAGTAAATTCAAAGTGAATTAGGCAATTATGCTGTGAAGTTAAATAAATCTGTGCTTTGATTGATGATTTCCAAATCATGTTCAATCTATATTTAATTGAATATACTTCAATTTAATTTTCAAACAGATAAACTTTATTGTTTTTAGCAAATAATCATTAACTTAGAATTTTATGGCTGCAACACGTTCCAAAAAAGCTGGGACAGGTGGCAAAAAAGACTGAGAAAGTTGAGGAATGCTAATCAAACACCAGTTTGGAACATCCCACAGGTGAACAGGCTAATTGGGAACAGGTGGGTGCCATGATTGGGTATAAAAGGAGCTTCCCTGAATTGCTCAGTCATTCACAAGCAAAAATGGGGCGAGGTTCACCTCTTTGTGAACAAGTGCGTGAGAAAATAGTCGAACAGTTTAAGGACAATGTTCCTCAACGTACAATTGCAAGGAATTTAGGGATTTCATCATCTACGGTCCATAATATCATCCAAAGGTTCAGAGAATCTGGAGAAATCACTGCATGTAAGCGGCAAGGCCGAAAACCAACATCGAATGCCGGTGACATTCGATCCCTCAGGCGGCACTGCATCAAAAACCGACATCAATGTGTAAAGGATATCACCATATGGGCTCAGGAACAATTCAGAAAACCAATGTCAGTAAATACAGTTCGGCGCTACATCCGTAAATGCAACTTGAAACTCTACTATGCAAAGCAAAAGCCACTTATCAACAATACCCAGAAACGCCTCCGGCTTCTCTGGGCCCGAGCTTATCTAAGATGGACTGATGCAAAGTGGAAAAGTGTTCTGTGGTCCGACGAGTCCACATTTCAAATTGTTTTTGGAAATTGTGGACGTCGTGACCTCTGGGCCAAAGAGGAAAAGAACCATCCGGACTGTTATGGACGCAAAGTTCAAAAGCCAGCATCTGTGATGGTATGGGGCTGTGTTAGTGCCAATGGCATGGGTAACTTACACATCTGTGAAGGCACCATTAATGCTGAAAGGTACATACGCGTTTTGCAGAAACATATGCTGCCATCCAAGCAACGTCTTTTTATTTCAGTAAGGCAATGCCAAACCACATTCTGCACGTGTTACAACAGCGTGGCTTCGTAGTAAAAGAGTGCAGGTACTAGACTGGTCTGCCTGCAGTCCAGACCTGTCTCCCATTGAAAATGTGTGGCGCATTATGAAGCGTAAAATACGACAACGGAGACCCTGGACTGTTGAACAGCTGAAGCTGTACATCAAGCAAGAATGGGAAAGAATTCCACCTACAAAGCTTCAACAATTAGTGTCCTCAGTTCCCAAACATTTATTGAATGTTGTTAAAAGAAAAGGTGATGTAACACAGTGGTAAACATGACCCTGTCCCAGTTGTTTTGGAGCGTGTTGCAGCCATAAAATTCTAAGTTCATGATTATTTGCTAAAAACAATAAAGTTTATCAGTTTGAACATTAAATATCTTGTGTTTGTAGTGTATTCAATTAAATATAAGTTGAGCATGATTTGCAAATCATTGTATTCTGTTTTTATTTATGTTTAACACAACGTCCCAACTTCATTGGAATTGGGGTTGTATTTAGAAGTATTGGGGCAGATGTTTCCGTCCGTGTTCCCACCACTCATCAGCTGGCGGTGACAAGGGCCAGTAAGCTAGTGTGGGTCGGGGAGGCCACCCACCTGTTTGTTTCGACTGAAGCCTTTGTACGTGATGAATTCAACTCATTTATTCCCATGTTGCATTGTCATAGCGCCTATTTGCGATTGGCCCAACGCCATGAGAACCAGGGCCCCAAATCGAAGGCAGAGGGTATAAAAAGGGGTCTTGGGGGGCCGTTGTGACACGAGTCTGGACTACAACGGGAACGGCAGCATGAGGGAGCAACACACAGCGTAAGTGTAGACATGCTTAAACTCTTATACTTAATGTTAGAGTCAGATTTGTTCCTTGAAATTTATTACTGTTATTTATTATTGTTTATTTAATTGTATTTATTTTAATTTATTCCCAAAAGTCTATTCTGATCATTTCGTTGCATTTCTCTTGGCTGCACTGCTTCCTGTACATACTATATGTGTAAGTGGGTGTTGGATTTTTTTTCTGTCCAAGCAGATTTGAGCCTCTGTGTGCTGCCATGTCAATCTAATTTGCCTAGGATCTTCAAAAAAAAAAAAAAAAAAAAAAGTAGTGCTGGCCGATGTAGCCTAAACTGCATTAGAAATGGGACTGTTTCTTTAACCAATCAAATTCGCCTCTGTTTTCTGTCGTCTGATTGGTTGGTCAGAACAAGCTCAGTTCGACCAGCAAAACACATTAATACATTCAATCATCAGCATCTCAGATGAGTATTTTATTTACATTTTTTTCATGTTATGAGATAAATATTAGTTCTGAACTGTTCTGTCAGTGGTGTGTTTTTGTAAAATATTTGTGGTTTCTATAACTCTGCCGTGATGGTGGTTGCATTAGGAGGTGGATTAAGTCGGGTAAGTGCCCACTGAAGGCCCTGGAACGAAATGCAAGGTCCACTACTGATCGATTGCAATGGTTGGTAATGGTGTTAATAATGCGATATAAACTATCCATCCATACATCCATTTTCTGTACCTTCTTATCCTCACAAGGGTCGCGGGCATGCTGGAGCCTATCCCAACTATCTTTGGGCGAGAGGCAGGGTACACCCTGAACTGGTCACCCGGCCAATCGCAGGGCACATATAAACAAACAAGCATTCACACCTATTTGCAATTTAGAGTCTTCAATCAACCTACCGCGCATGTTTTTGGGATGTGGGAGGAAATCGGAGTGCCCCGAGAAAACCCACACAGGCACGGGGAGAACATGCAAACTTCACACAGGCGAGGCCGGGATTTGAAGCCTGGTACTCAGAACTATGAGGCAGACAAACCGATGCAATACTTTTCAGACGATAATACAGTGGTGCCTTGAGATATGAGTGAATCAACATTTGATTTTTTTCGAGATACGAGCTGTCGTTCAGATGATTTTTTTTTGCTTTGACTTGCAAGAGCACCGTCAAACTAAACATGAAAAAAGAAAATTACACTTTGTGTATTTAAAACAACCACATAGCTTAACCCTTCAGTGTGCTAGCTTAATGCTAACGCTAAATACTGTCAATGTTGCGTTACCATCTCTTTAAGCAGCAAATTGAAGACAAACAGTGCAGCAATAGATGTAGACAGACATTATAATAGTACATATTCTTTACCCTTTGCGAAAGACCAATATTAGTGCCGTACTGATGAGCTAAAAGAGTTCAGATTTTACAATGAACAGTATATCTGTCTGTCTGTCTTATATTACCACCAGGTGGCTAAAGTGGGCACATCAGAAAGATAAACCTTTTCTATTTAATTATGTCATTACTGCATGTTTTTATAAAGTACAACATTGAGTGCTTTTTTTCTTATTACAATACACATTACCACGTTTCATTGTTTGGTTTTTTGGGTGGGGGATGGAAGTGGTTTATGGCATTTTCGTTCATTTGAATAGGGAAATGATGATTTGAGATACGGTCAAATCATGGTCACGGAACGAATTAATCTCGTATCTCAAGGCACCGCTGTAGTTTCCATGATGTCAGAGGTTTTAGAGATCGAGGCAGGCTAAAATTAGGGATATACTTCTTTCGGGCGAAATTTGAGGATCAACGTAAAATGCACTATAACGACACAGTTAACTGGTGAACTTAATTTGACCTCTAAACTTTTGAATGCGCATGTTCAACTGTTCAGTGTTTCCGTACTTTTTGTACAAATGATCCATGAATGGACCAATTAGGTTTCCTGGTGTAAATAGAATTGGTATTTAACAGGAGGGTTAACATGGAAGCCTTGCGCTAATTGCACTGGATTTACCTTTGGAATGTGTCGTCCTCATCCCCAGCATGTGTAAGGTGATGCTGATGGAGAGGAAGTGCACAGACAAAGCAGCGAGGGTGGGCTCGGCCTTGCAGAGGCAACTCAGCGCAGGGATGTCCGGCGCGACCTTGGACGCGTGGGAGAAGACTGTGTCCTTCTTCGCGGTGAAGAAAACCTTCATCTTCCACAACGGCTACACCAAATCATCCAGGGAGGCTCTGCGCGTGTTTCCCTCGCCCGCTGATGACGTCACCCCGCTGTGCTGCCCGTGACCAATGGACTCTTAACGATTTATGTTTCATATTAAGCTGCATGAATTGAGCTTTTTTTTTTTTGGTATCATTAAACCTTTTTATTTGGGGGTTTAACTCCCAAATGATTGATTGGTCCAAAAGTGGGCCTTGAATTATTTTCCTTTCTACACTGTGAGCCTTAAAATTCCTTGAAAGTGGTCTCAGAAAGATCACGTTGTCATGCTTTGTTGTGGGGGGGAAAAAAAGCCATATTCCTTTGTACAAAGGATGTTTGTTTATGCTGATGCATATTATATACTGGTGTTAATTTTTGTATTGTACTACAGTGATGTTATTTTAAATATCCACAAAAGTTGAAATAAATACAGTGATACAGGCCTTGCCTGCGGCAAATAGCGAAAATCCTCATGGAATTGACACCCCACCTTAAAAAGCTCGTCATTGCCTATAGATGCCACAATCTTGAATGAAAAATCCAACTATGACCACTCATAAAGACATTGATATCTACAATGTTAATTCCGGATATTCAAACTTACTTTTAAATGTTAAGAACGCTTGCAATAAGCTGTGGCCGTGTCCAGAGATGTGCGACGTCACTGGAAAACTAATCTACATCAAAGACATGAATAATCAATCATCAAATACATGAAAAAGGCACCATACCCCACCCCTGCTATCAGTATGAAAAAAGTACTGGATTAAGGGATAGGGACCGGGCCGGACCGCAATTAGTGAAAATCCTCGGAGGACCGATGCCCATAATAATTGCATTGAAAAAAAAATTGACTTGGTATTGATATTATCCATTTGGATCAATTCACCCACCACTGTTTTATAATGCTCACTATTGTGGTTTCGGCATCACATCTGCCTCACAGTTCTGAGGACCCGGGTTCAAATCCGGCCTCACCTGTGTGGAGTTTGCATGTTCTCCCCGTGCCTGCAGGGGTTTCCTCCCACATCACAAAAACATGATACGTGGTAGGTTGATTGAAGACTAAATTGCCCGTAGGTGTGAATGGTTGTTTGTTTATATGTGCCCTGCGATTGGCTGGCGACCAGTTCAGGGTTTCTGCAGGTGACTGCTCTAACAGTGTGAGAAATCCATCCATCCATTCTCTGAACCGTTTATCATCAGAAGGGTTGCGGGAGTGCTGGAGCCTATCCCAGCTATCATCGGGCAGGAGGCGGGGTACACCCTGAACCGGTCGCCAGCCAATCGCAGGGCACATATAAACAAACAACCATTCACACTCACAGTCACACCTATGGGTAATTTTACAGTCTTCACTGAACCTACCATGCATGTTTTTGGGATGTGGGAGGAAACCTGAGTGCCTGGAGAAAACCCACGCAGGCACGGGGAGAACATGCAAACTCCACACAGGCGGGGCCGGGGATTGAACCCCAGTCCTCAGAAATGTGAGGCAGACGCTCTAACATGTCGGCCGCTGTGAGAAATTAAACAACCCAGAAAATCCAGTGCTGTGAAAATGTAATGGCCCCTTATAGCTAATAACTGGGTGGTGCCATCCTCAGCAGCAACAACTGAAATCAAGCGGCCTTTTTAAGGTCATGCCATTGCATTTCAATGGAACTCAAGTCTGGACTCTGACTCGACCACTCCAAATCCTTCATGTTGTTTTTTTTCAGCCATTCAGAAGCTGACTTGCTGGTGTGTTTTGGGTCATTATCCTGCTGCAGAACAAGTGCGCTGCAGTTTGAGATCACAAACTGATGTCTGAATATTCTCCTTCAGGATTTTCTGTTAAAAGAGCAGAATTCATGGTTCCATCAATCACAGCAAGTTTTCCAAGTCCTGAAGGAGCTAAGTCGTCCAAGACCATCACACTACTACCACGTTTAACTGTTGGTGTGATGTGCAACTTTTACACCAGATGTAACAAGGCACCTTCGAAAAAGCTCAACTTTCATCTAGTCAGTCCATATAATATTCTCCCAAAAGTCTTTTTTCAAAAGGTGTTTCTCAAAGGTGTCGTTAGGTTAGTAAATTTGAGGATGGCACAAGGATTAAATAGTGACAAATGCAGGTGTTACTGCAAACCCTGCTGGACATATTGTGTCACGAAAAAAGTGAACGTTTGCAAAGACATTTCAAACTCAAATCATCGTTACCATATATCAACTTTATTAATAATAGGGCTAATTCAAAAAGCAGACATTCAGCAACATTTGAACAACTGTAGCAGCGGGCGAATGAACAATAAAGTGAGTCAAGTCCACACCATGCATTCAGCTGGCAAACCACTACTTTTGCTCAAGGTCGGTGACCATAAAACTCAGCCGCACCTTGCTGTGGAGAAACAGCAGCTGTGTTGCTACCTTTATTCCCTCCTCTCTTTTTTGAGGGACAACTTCCATTGGAGCACTAATTAAAAAAAAAAAAAAATAATAATAATAATCCAATGCAAAACCTTAAGTGGAGAGGGAGAAAAAAAAAAGTGTTTAGGGATATAATGTACATCTGCTTTATTATGTAGGCGATCTAAAATATCACGGCAACAGATGAACTCTGACAAACGGTTAAGGTGACCAAGGCATAGTGTCAAGGATGAAAATAAAACTTACTCATCATTACTTTCCTTTTTTTTTTCTCTCTTGTTGCTTGCGAGGTTGATAAAATAAAACCTTGATCATACACACGAAACAAAAATGGCATCTTTCACTCAAATTCCAGTTAGGACCAAACGTGACGACCAAAGGAGGATAAGTTAGATCACAAGCACGTGAGGGGGTTCTCAGCCATTTTAAAACACACTGACCAAAACCTTTAATAGGAAACGAAAGCAAAACAAGATAAAACTGAATAGCGCACTCATCGTGTTGTGGGCCCAATTTGCAGCCACTGGACATCCGCTTAACCAAATCAAGCCCTCAGCTCAACATGGGGCGTCGTCATCTGTGTTTGCTTTATGTAGAATTAGCTCTGTGTGCAACGTCATGGTGTATTACAAGACTACACATAGATTCTGCTTAAGGTTCAATTGAAGATTATCATTAGAGCGGGGATGACGGCATGTCTGTGTGTGTGTGTGTGTGTGTGTGGGGGGGGGGGGGAAGACAAAGCGTGGCGTATACACTGTGTGCACAACGGGGAAAAGTGTTTATTTGGTGGCTGTCCCAAATGTACTTGTGATGCAGATTTGATTGGGAAACTGGTGTGTGGGTGGATACCCATCAGGGCAAAGAGTTCAACAAATCCTGCAGGAAGAGGTCCGGATCTGGGATTTCAGAGAGGAGACCTGAAACATGTCGACAAAGGATCTTAATAGTCAGTTGTTTGTTGTTATTTCTGGTAAAGGAAAAACAAATGTATTTGTCATCATGTTTTGAGATCAGTGCTTCTAAAACCTTTACCACTTCATAAGAAATACTTAGCTCTCCAACTATGACAAATAATGACCAAAATGACAGTAGCATAGTAGGCCTAAGTGTTCATCAAACATGAGGCAGAGGTTTTATTCCAAGCCACTCGAACATTACGAGTTTAAAATTGTACCTAAATAAATGTTTGAAAAGAAACAGTTGCAAAAGATGCAAATGTAAATGTATTGTACTTAAAAGTAAAACAATTGAACTGTCCTGGATTAAAAAAAAAATAAATGCATTCTTCACATACCACGAGAGGGAGCCCGTGAACCACACTACAAATGATTCTTTCTCAAAGGATTTGAATTTTAATGATGTAAACTAATTCAGTTTTACTTTTTTTCAAGATGAAAAGTTACAGTACACTTGCTACCACTTGTTCTTCTATGCAGCTAAAATTGAGGCGATATTAAATCAGTTTCTTTCTGAAATTACTTATAAAATCGATATCAGTTTGAATATTGTTGGAATTTTGAAAAATATTTTAACATTTAAATATTACGCCTATTTCGTTTGCGTAGGATCTAGTTATTCATATTTGAAATTACTAGGCTTTACACGATCAGGATTTTTGGGGCCCATCACCGATCAGCGAGTTTAAAAAAAAAAAAGATAACCGATCACCGATCCGATCACAAGATGAAGGGATATGCCTATTTAAAAGTTCTGTTCATTTATTGTATATACTTGTGTACTTAATTGCTAAAAAAATATATATTTACAATAAATAATGCATCTTTGTTCCTCTATTTATGCCAGTGAGGCATAGTGCCAGACAGAACAAATGAATGGTCTTCTATTAGATGGCAGGAAGTAAATACAGTAATTAATGTATCCCCTTTTTGTGACATTTTTGTCTGTTGGTGTCCCGTGAGATTTTTCAATTGTAAAATATGTTCCTTGGCTCCATAAAGGTTGGAAATCACTGCTCGAGTCAGATCGTGTATTCTAATCAGTCAGGTCAAACCAACATGACATGACATGATCGTATTAAAAGTACGTGAACATACCCCAAGCAAGCCTTAAACGAACATCCTCTCCTGTCCTGAGCACTGGTGACCACCAACACACGTTTTTGTCCGTATAATACCGTCGGCTCGCTCCACTTTTGTTGTCATCGCCACGGTAACGAGTGTATCCGGTCGCATTTGAGTTGACATGATAAAGCCCAATGATCGTAAAAAACGGGATGCAGAATACAAGATTTTATTGCAGTAGTCAATCGTGAAAGAGCAAAGTTGTCTTGTAGTCTGATCCGGGCATTACGTGTTGTCTGTCTCCGACGTGTTTGTCTGTCCCACACCGCCAAGGTTATTTTTATTTTTTTATTTTTAAATAACTTCTTTGGCCGTCAAGATATTTACAGTACTACGTCAAAAGACATGCGACAAGGCTAAAAATAAACTCGCTTTAGGATTCAAATATACTGTGCACGCGGCACAAGGAGTTAGTCTTTTGCGGAGCCGATCAATGACGTCATTAAAGCCGATCACCCGATCAACATAAAATGCTCCATATCGGCCGATACCAATCAGCCCGATCAAATCGGCGTAAAGTCTAGAAATTACATCACTTTTGTGTTTTTAGGTTGTTTTAAGAACTGCATACCTCTGTTTTGTGTGTGCATGTAATACTAACCTACAACATCAAAGAACTCCGCCAAGGATTCGGCGGGCATGAGTTCATCCTGGAAAGCCCTGAGCACGCGCTCCGAGGCCTCGTAGATGGGCATGTCGTTGTGACGCACGTATTCGGCAAGCGAGAAGGACCAGCCACCCTCCGTGTTGCTGGTGGGAACTTTCTGCAGAGCCAAAAGGCCGAGAAAAGGTGTTTGAGAGACTTTATCGGAATCACTGCAGCCAATAAGCTAAATATAGTGGCACCTTGACTTATGAGTCTCCCAACTAACGTGTTTTTTGAGCTACAAACTATCGCTTGGTCGATTATTTGCTTTCCGCTACCAGAAATGGTACACTTTGCCTTCCAGAATAAGAACATAATGTAGAAGAAATATGTTAATTGCGTAAATGTTGCTAATTTGATTATTATTAATCCTATGTTTGTGTTTCCTTACCAATCTGTCATTGGTTAGTCTGTTTTACACAAAATGTGAAGCCCAAATATATAGTTCATTTTTTATTCTGTTTTGATGTATTTAAGAAGAAAATTGTTCATATTCCCCTCCTGATATATTTGTTTTGGATCCAAGACAGGGGTCAATGTTATGTTTTTATTCAACTTTTTACAAAACTTAAGTCCAATGAAGTTGGGATGTTGTGTAAAACGTAAATAACAGAATACAATGATTTGCAAATCCTTTTACCTGTATTCAATTGAATAACACTACAAAGATGATATTTATTGTTCAAACAAAAAGTTTTTTTTGTGTTGCAACTATTCACTCATTTTGAGAATGGTCATGGAATAAATTTAACTCACAAGTCAAGGTACCACTCTTGAGTTTTAGTACGTTACCCTGAACATGTCATAGACGAGATCCACCAAGCCCCAGAAGAGAAGGGGAGAGCGATAGACTGCATATTCCTTTGGTGATTTATCTGTCAATCTGAGGAAAGGAAGGAAGGAGAGCAAAGATCGTCATTTCAAATCATGTGCTTTAAAAGCGCAGTCACTCATAGATGTTCACATTCGAGACGTACTTATTGGCGCTGGTCGCCGACACCTTGCGGGCGTGTGCGTTGACCAGGAGTCTCCGGAGGAAGTAAATCCGTGAGGTTCTCCAGCGTTCGGGTGGCATGATGTGCATGGCCAGGACAGTGTAGTAGTGCGGCCCTTCCACCTCATACGAGCTCTCCACCCATTTCTCACACAGCTGCTCCTGAAAACTCTGCAGGTTCTTCTCCTCTCGGGAAGTAGCCCGTGTCCTGCAGGGTTTGGGAAGGGATACCAATAATACATAAGCCACAAATTATTGTTTAAAATCTCTTCTACGCCTCTATCATTTGTGCAGCCTTATAAAAGATTACAACTTGGAATGTGTAGTAGATCAGAGGTCTTTAATAGATTGACTCTGGTTCAGGCCTATTATTAGATTATTTTGGCAAACTAAATCGAACCAGCTTAATTTTTTTTTTGTCTTATTTTAACCCGTGCAAAGTTTGGGAAATTTACAGTTGTCTTCTTTTCACACCCGAAACTTAATTTTTATTATGGTAGTCAATTTGGGCGTTTTACGGTAGTCTTCTTTTAACGTGCGTAACTTTTTTCTGTTTAGGTTTATTTTTACCTGTGCAACCTTTTGAGTTTTTACAGTAGCTTTTACCTGCACAAATTATTTGCAGGGTTTTCGGTCGTTTTATTTTTACCTGTGCATTTTTTATAGTTTTTACAGTAGTCTAATTGTAACCTGCGGTCTTTTATCTGCGCAATTAAAATCTTTTTTTTTTTTTAAACCATACAACTTTTAACAGCTTAATTTTTTACCTTTTCTGGTTTTTACAGTGGTACAGTAAATGTATGCAAATGAACTACATCAACCAGTTGTGTGTCTTGTAATGCCTCCTATCAGGGGCGGGGGAACAACTTTAAAAGTATGTGGGGGGCACATTACTTTGGGGGCACTTTTTACCGTCTGAAAACCATTGGTTGACAGGGAGCTCATTGAACATTTTCATCCCAAAAACCTATCGATGATTTAATTTTTCCATTCCTGAAAAAGGGTATTGTGGGCCACCAAAGGGGCACATTACACACACAGGGGCACATAGGGTAAAAAGTGAGGAGGGTAGGGGAGGGGCACGTGCCACCCCGGTTCAACCACCTCTGCCTCCTACAGTATGTGACAGTTGTCGACCAATCAAATGGTTTATTCAGAGCAGCTTTGAAGTAGAGCGAGTGTGTGTGGAAGGGATGCAAGCAATGAGGATACTATATTTAGTTGTGCATTATGCATTCTATACATTATGACAAATGTTCCTGAACTGGACCTCTAACTATTGAGGCCCCTGATGTAAATTCACATTGAATCGTGGCTACAATAAATTGAATTGCAAGCGCAGCGTCCACACTATGTGTACCTCAGGTTGTCGTCATGGCGACGGTGAGCAAAATGTAGCGCTTTGTGTGTTGAATAGAAAATAAATAAGCTATTCAAGTACATTTATATATACAGTTAGCTTTAGCCAGCTAACACGACCACAGCGCATTTGCAAAGGACTTTCATCTTTGCTCCTGTCTCGCTGTGGCGTTTTTTTTTTAGCTAATACAGCAAATTCTTTCAGCTGCCCAGAATGGTACAGTGAAGAACTTGAACTTTAAATCTCATATATTCCAGTTCTCTTGCAGTACATACGTGTTTAGCACATAGAGCACAGTATGGATGATGTAGGGGATGAGATGGATGTTGCTCTCTCGGCCGCCTCCTCCCGTATCCACACTGAATGATTGTTCGGTAGCAAAGCGAAGGAAGAGCAGTTTGGTGTCATGGATGTTCAGTTGGTAAGTGGGCTCGCGCTGGCCGGTGCACTCCTGCAGATATGTGTTGTGTCTGTGCGGCACAGAACAACAAGAGTTTAAAAAAATAATAATAAAATCAAATAAGAACAAATTCAGCCTTCAATGGTGTAATTTCCAACCACAGGACTCAATGGGGATATCTATTTTGGGGGAAATAGCTCATTAAAAAACAGAAATTGGGACTGCTTGACGGGAGAGCCAGCAGCCCCCAATGCAGAGGGATTAGAATTCTACCCATCTATGAGGACAATTTAGGCCGCTTGTGTGCTGAGGCATTTTTTTTTTTTTTTTTTACCGTGCTAAGCATGTAGCAAATGCTGATTCTGGCACATGCGGCCCCCAAACAGGAAGCAGTCCATTGCACTTGGTGTTGGCATTCTGGAGAGCAGCGCTCTCCCACTCTTCTCGCCCACGGGCCAGCCTGCAGCAGAGGTAAAAGCAATTGTATTTGTATTATGATAATTTTTTTTAACTTATAATGAGAATAGGTGACGTCTTCTTAAAAATCAACGATGTTGTTACCTGACAGCTGCCAGATGGCAGTCGTAGTGGACAATGTTAAAGTGCGACACAGTGCTGTAGCCTTGCTGCTTGCGAGGCTTGTTCTCAAACTCCTCTAATGACACCCGCTTTGTGAAAGTGTAAATACCCAGGACCTTAGTGGGCTGAAATCAAAAACATATCTGGTAAGTTGCTATACCTCACTAAAAGTAACACCACTGGCAGATTACATAAATAAGGACATGTGCTTTGTTGTACCTGGAATTTGTAACCTTCTCTACAGATACAACAAGTCAAGCCTGGCTCCTCTATCAGCTCCTCCATTTGTTTCAACAGTGAAGTCTTGGTCACCACCTGGCCCTTCTCATTGGTCTGAAAGGCACATACCCTGTCACTTAAACTTGTTTTTGACAGTTTTTGACAAAAACAACAAGAACAAAGTTGTGGGAAAGAAAGAGTGTACCGTCATGCCCAGTGTTCCCAGAGCCTTCTGTCTCATGGCCATGGCCATACGCTTCTTCTCAGCCCGGGTCTCCCTGCGCGCCGCTTCTATTTTTAGATTGACGTCGCCGTGCTCCCTCAGAGCTTCCAGAAGATTCTCCGCAAGCGTACCGATACCTTCATCGCTGGAAACCTGCTCCAGCTTGTGCAGGTTGGTAATTGAATCAGTGCCTATCAGCACCTGGACAAAAAAAGGTCAAATATTTATTTTCATTCATGGTCCTAATCCTGACTTTTGGCATTATTAAATAGTATTTTGTGTAATACACTACATTTTATTAAAATGTTTACTACCTGTGTGGGGGGATGCTGGGTAGCCAAACCACGGAGCAATCGTAGAATGAAGGGTAGCGCAGGTCGAGAGAGGAACTTCTTCCAGATATCGGCATCCAGACTGATAAGAAAAAAAAAAAAGATGAAACTTTCACAAATTTCTATGCCCTTATCAAAGGCGTGAAAGAATAACAATGCCCATACTTTTTGGCATTTGGGATATGTTTCTTCATGTAGTCCAGTGCATTTTGTGTGATTCCTTTTTGCAGAATAAGGTCCTTTAGCTGATGGCCATTGCTGTTATTTTTTATTCCAGCAGCAATTTTACAGAAGCAATCCAAAAACACTTTGTCATCAGCACTATGTTCCTCATCATACCTGAAGGGAAAAAAAGTTTCAATATACTGTGTAAAAACACTTGAAGCATGGCATTAAGACATTAAGACTGCAGTTTATCACATGAGAATACAACAGTGATACTTACTTGTCAAAGCTGCAACATGGCTTAAAGCGCTCGACCAAGATCTTCATCTTCTCCAGTTCGCCAAACGACAGGTATGGAATGATACGAAGCAGACCCTGCAGCACGCTGGGGTTGGAGCGCACAAATGGAGTGTTGATCTGGTCCAACAACATGACCAGCTGATCTTTATCGCCAGTCAGCAACAAGTTACCCTACAAAAACAATGAGAATTATTACAAAGAAAATTTTGACCCCAGCCAAAGGAGGTTAGTGTTTCTTTAGACACGGTTTGTGTTTTTCTTTGAGTTTGTTTGTACCTACCTTGTCCTCTGAAATCTCAGCATTAGCTTCATCCAGAATGATCTCCATGATGCTCAGAACCTGCTCTGCTATGGAGGCCCCACCACTGTCCTTACTTTCCTGTTCTGCCACTAAAGCCTAAAGATGGAACAAGATAATGTTGTTCCTCAACAGCATAATAAAACCCTGGTTGAGAACGCATCACAATCACCATCAACTCCTCTTTTGCTGCCGTACTACGGGAACAAAAGACACTTACCAGGTTTAGAGTTCCGAGCATGACGTTGAGTGTGTTCATCTCTGGTTTGACTAGCTGTTGTCGGTTGATTTTCACTTTTACACAATAACTGAATAACTTCAGTAAAACCTTAAAAGATAAAGATCAGCTTTGAATTAGAAATAAGATTTTTTTCACTCATGTGCATGCATATTGTCACTGTTGGGCAGAATCCTTGTATTTCCAAAACCACTACATTTCATCAAATAAAAAAAACAAAAAGGCCATCTTGCTCGACACTGCATTGTTAAAGTTGGTTTTATACATTATATTGCTATTATATACTGTTACGCACCAACATCAACAACTCACCATCATGTTCAATTGTTAATTTAATTGGGGGAAAAAATAAATAAATAAAATTATTACATCATTGATTAGAATGGTACGGACACGTTCCTGCCGCCAGTCATGCTGTGATATAATAAAAAAAATATTTGCTGATTCGTCAGTGCAATTGGCGGAAAATAATCTGCACGCAAACTGTCTGACGAGCTTCCGTCTGCAATGAAGCATTACAGCTCTCTATTTTTAACAAAGCAAGCCTAATCAAATGTATCCAACCCAAGGCTTGAATTAAGCATTTTGCGCCTCATAAAACACATTGAAAAGCAAAACTGCTAATCACAGATTGTTCGATGTGCATGGAGGTGACAACGCAATTATGTCGTCATCAAAAAGGTGGAAGTGAAGCCACGCCTGGTTGCTGGAGCGGGATGCGCAAAGCTGAATTGATAAGAAAAATGCAGGTGCAAAAGACGGAAAATGGCATAAGTGTGGTAGCATTTCATAGTGAAATGCAAGTTTGTAAAAAACAGACCTGTCGCCCCTGAAGACGCAGAGTATCATGGCTGAACCCCAGCTAAACACACTATATACAAGCCTTCATATCTCAGGTGATAAACAATTTATCCCGAAGATGACACTCGCCATCTTCGTTTATCATACAAACCGTATTTGACAACCAATTCAGTGCGGTCGCTGCCCCCATTCATGTTTACATTGCAGCTGGTGAGTGCGCGAGGTGCGTTCAGGGACACAGCATAATTGGGAGTGAATGTGTTCTTTTGTAATACAGTACATAATTGTAACTAGGAAAATTATTTGTATCAGAATGCTTTCGTTAAAACACTGTACGACCACAGTCATAAAATTGAATTAATTTTGTTTTCTAATATAATGGATCAGATCAAATATTTTGTTAATATAGTCAGCCAGAGCTCCAAGGGATGCAAAGTTATCAATGTCCTTTCACATCGTTCCTTTCATACCGTGTTGCGTGTTTTTGTTTGCACATTAAAGACAAAAGCCCCGTTTTTGTTTTGATTCCTCATTAAAAAAAAAAAAGGCCCATTTTGTCCACCTGTTTTTGAGATTGTAGGGTGAAAGCTATAGCTGGATACTAGTGTGAACTTAAAGGGTTGCAACATGGGGGAAATGAAATGCCAGTATTTTGAGGGTAATAGACAGTCAGCAACATACTGAGAGGGGAAAAAAAGCACAATGAACTAGTTAATTTTTGGAATGGTGAATTTGGTTAAAAAAATGTGAATTATGAACTGTACTAGTTTATCTTTGGAATGGTAAACAACTTTTTTTTAAAGTAGTTTGCGTAGAAAAATAGCTTTCCCAAGTCTGACCTTACGACCATCTGATCTGTAAGTGGGTAGGTACAGAGTCATGTAGGTTAGTGTTTCTCAACCAAGCGTCCGTGGACCCCTAGTGGTCTGTGGTGTAATTGCAAGTGGTCCGTGAGAATAAAATACCTATGACATTTATAGAGAGGATGAATTTACTCAAGTGTGACTGACACCTTTATCTACCTCAACTAAAGAGGGTACAGGTTTCTAATGCAATGCATTTCAGGTTTAGCCTGTCACGATGACTTTTCTAAGACGATATATTTTCCTTAAAACTAGTTTTTTTAATGCCTCTGAAATCATGAAAAATAAGGAATGCCCTTATTATTTTTCTTTATATTTTATTTTTTGCTTTTAAATCATTGTTGTTGTTATTATTCTTGTTGCTCAATTAAATTGTTGAAATGGATCCCCTTACGTCTGAAATAAAGAATAAATAGCTGCAACATTAGGCTGGTTTACATGGAGCCTTCTATTCTGATTATAATCAGTTTCATATAAACACCTCGACCAGAACAAACAGGCCTAATCCAAATTGAATTTCATTCTGTTACACAGGGGTGGAATATTCCTTTTACCAAACCGATACAGAAGTAAATTTTCACCATGAATACTGTCATTCAGAATAGAGCAGGGAAAATCTCTGTCTGTGGATGCTTCGTTTTGAGGTAAATATGCGGTGACGTCAATTACTTAAATTGTTTTCATCAAGTCACTGATGGTGTAGTGGTACACTCGCCTGACTTTGGTGGAGGCAGCGTGGGTTCAGTTCCCACTCAGTGACGGTGTGAATGTGAGTGCAAATGGTTGTCCGTGTCTATATGTGCCCTGTGACTGACTGGCGACCAGTTCAGGGTGTAGTCCGCCTTTCGCCCAAAGTCAGCTGGCATAGGCTCCAGCTTCCCGCGACCCTAACCAGGAGAAGCGGTGTTGAAAATGGATGGATGTTTTCATCAAGTGTTATTTAAAATAAATGAATAAAAACAATCCCAACTATTGTGCTGAATAAACGACGGACCTCCATCTTTTTTTTTTGTCCTGTTCGGCTGTTAGGTCAAACAGAATGGAGGATCTGTATCCCTTTTATGCCGGTTTTACCATTTTTAAGCTTCCACTGTGGTTTCTTAGTATTATAATTGAAGTTTATTGAGAATCAGAGTCAAACAGAACAAAGTTTCTAGAGGGGAGAGAGAAAACAAAAGACAAAGCACTAATTGTAAACAGGATGAGAAAAGCAAGTCAGTATATTACCTACAACAATGAAACATTAAATATGAGTGTTGCATGGGGCTGTAGTGGTACATCCTGTGAGGGAAGGACAAGACAAGCTAGAACAGGACAAGGGTCGTGAACCCGGCTGTACAACTGAATTGTGGTGGGATTGACTATGTAAATTATAAAAGTCTATAGGATGAGAGTATGAGTGAGGGGACACACAAGCAATTCGCATATTCATGAGTTATTTGTCGCAACAAGTGAGTGGCCCCACACCCAGTGAGAGTCCAAGGGGTGTGTGCCTGCGGACACATACAAATGAATTGACACCGTTTTACATGGACAAAGACTGACAGAGGTGTCCTGTAATTGCTGTGCCCGGACCGCGGCGGCTGAGAACGCCACCCAATCAATCAAGGGGCGGGATCGGGCCCAGGGGTCCATCTGAGAGCAGCCCGGTGGACGGGACACGTGCCACACCGAGGGACCCAGGGCGGTCCCGCCAGCCCCACCGAGGCGCCCCGACAACTGGCCACCCGGTGGGGGACGCAGGGACCCTGCTTAGCTTCCGAGATCTGAAGAGATCGGACACTCCCAGGGCACCGCGCGGAAAACAAATAGTGAAGGTTCCCTTAAGTGTCTCTGTTGTGTAAATCTACGCGCTGCACATGGAGCAAAGCCTTGGAGCATTGGCAAGAGCCAGCACCGGCAAAAGTGTACCAGTCCGCCGGCGTTCCATGAGCAGCTAATAACACAGCCATCCAACTCTGTTGGCTCACTGTGTGATCTGCACAACGGCTCACCACAACAATGACCATTTACAGAGTCCTTAAAAACTATTGATGTCCATTTTATTTATCGAATGATAAGTCGATATAGTAATTATCGTGACAGGCCTAAATAAGGTGTCTCGCCCCCATTTGCAATGTTGAAGTCAAGGGGTCCTAAGGGTCAATCAAAAATGTGCGGGGGGGTACCGCAAAACCGCCGATGTACAATTCCAATGAAGTTGGGACGTTGTGTTAAACATAAATAAAAACAGAATACAATGATTTGCAAATCATGTTCAACCTATATTTAATTAAATATACTACAAATACAAGATATTTAATGTTCAAACTGATAAACTTTGTTTTTAGCAAATAATCATTAACTTTGAATTTTATGGCTGCAACACGTTCCAAAATAGCTGGGACAGGGTCATGTTTACCACTGTGTTACATCACCTTTTCTTTTAACAACATTCAATAACTGTTTGGGAACTGAGGACACTAATTGTTGAAGTTTTGTAGGAGGAATTCTTTCCCATTCTTGCTTGATGTACAGCTTCACCTGTTCAACAGTCCGAGGTCTCCGTTGTCATATTTTACGCTTCATAATGCGCCACACATTTTCAATGGGAGACAGGTCTGGACTGCAGGCAGGCCAGTCTCGTACCCGCACTCTTTTACTACGAAGCCACGCTGTTGTAACATGTGCCGAATGTGGTTTGGCATTGTCTTGCTGAAATAAGCAGGGGCGTCCATGAAAAAGACGTTGCCTGGATGCAGCATGTTTCTCCAAAACCTCTATGTACCTTTCAGCATTAATGGTGCCTTCACAGATGTGTAAGTTACCCATGCCATTGGCACTAACACAGCCCCATACCATCACAGATGCTGGCTTTTGAACTTAGCGTCCATAACAGTCCGGATGGTGCTTTTCCTCTTTGACCCGGAGGACACGACGACCACAAGTTCCAAAAACAATTTGAAATGTGGACTTGTCAGAACACAGAACACTTTTCCACTTTGCATCAGTCCATCTTAGATGAGCTCGGGCCCAGAGCAGCCGGCGGCGTTTCTGGGTGTTGTTGATAAATGGTTTTTGCTTTGCATAGTAGAGTTTCAAGTTGCACTTATGGATGTAGCGCCGAACTGTATTTACTGACACTGGTTTTCTGAAGTGTTCCTGAGCCCATGTGGCGATATCCTTTACACATTGATGTCGTTTTTTTTGATGCAGTACCGCCTGAGGGATCGAAGGTCACGGGCATTCAATGTTGGTTTTCGGCCTTGCCCCTTACATGCAGTGATTTCTCCAGATTCTCTGAACCTTTGGATAATATTATGGACCGTAGATGATGAAATCCCTAAATTCCTTGCAATTGTACGTTGAGGAACATTGTCCTTAAACTGTTGACTATTTTCTCACGCACTTGTTCACAAACTTGTGAGTGACTGAGCAATTCAGGGAAGCTCCTTTTATACCCAATCATGGCACACACCTGTTCCCAATTAGCCTGCTCACCTGTGGGATGTTTCAAACAGGTGTTTGATGAGCATTCCTCAACTTTCGCAGTCTTTTTTGCCACCTGTCCCAGCTTTTTTGGAACGTGTTGCAGCCATAAAATTCTAAGTTGATGATTATTTGCCAAAAACAAAGTTTATCAGTTTAGTATTACAAACGTTTATTGAATGTTGTTAAAAGAAAAGGTGATGTAACACTGTGGTAAACATGACCCTGTCCCAGCTTTTTTGGAACGTGGAAGTTGATCAGTTTGAACATTAAATATCTTGTCTTTGTAGTGTATTAAATTAAATATAGGTTGAACATGATTTGCAAATCATTATATTCTGTTTTTATTTATGTTTAACACAACGTCCCAACTTAATTGGAACTGGGGTTGTAGATGAAAACCGTAGCAAATGTGGTCAGAGAGGAATAAGTAAAATGGTTTATGCACCCAAACAGTAGACGGTTTCGAAGGCTACCCGAGAACTAAAATATTCGATAGCTGCAGCCCTACATTCAATTCCCCCATTATATTGTCATAGTTTTATTGTTTAATAAAACCCCTACTTTGGGTCCCTGTGCGATACACCTGCAAAAAATTGCTCCTCAAAATTAGTCCTTAAATGAGGAAATAATTGGCAAAACTGCTCCTCAAAGAAAAACATATTTTGAGCCTTGCCAACCTAACATATTTCACTTGGTTTTTTTTTGTCTAAAAAAACAAACAAACAAACAAAAAAAAAACATACAGACTTCCAATCATGAGACGACATAACGCCATAAGGCTCCGGGGGAGTCAAGATGTGGAGTTATGTGTCATTTCTCAGGCAGTGCCCGAGAGAGGTATTAGATTTGCTCTTAAACTATTGTCAATGCTTTAGATTGGGTGATAATTTGTAAAAATAACTGACCACATCGGAATTGACTCAGTTTGTGAACAAATATGAAATGGTCCTAATGTGCAACGTACAAGGTTTCTGCCCAACAGTGACGATATGCAAAACTGACACAATACAGCAGCTAATACAGAAATCACACACCACTGATGAGAATTCTAAAACAGTTATGCGTGTTGCTCACAGGCACTACAGTTGCAAGGACAGAGCGCATCTTTTTACATGCTTATTCGAGGGGATCTAACCTGGCATTGATTTTTTGCATCATATTTCATTCTCCCACTGGAAATAAGCACAATATCATCTTACCGTGAGCAGATGACGTCCCTGTTTAAAATCTTTGATTCCTGATAGCCGATTGAGCATACACTCCAGTCCTCCACACTGTGCCATAACTCCTGCCATCTTGTACACCTCCTCATCATCCTCCTCCTCATCTGGACAAAGGTGGGGGGGAGGGAGGGAGACATTTTTTTTTTTTTTTACTCGATTGTGAGATGAAAATCCATAGACACAAAAATGGTTGAATGAAGCAGCATGAATAAGCATGAATGAAAATTATTTGATGAAGATAAACAAGAAAGTTTGGCAGACTTGACAGTCAAAATCATGTGGGACACTACGTATATTAGGCAAGGGATACAACCTGTGGTTGAGTCAAGCGACTCAATGAACTCCTCTGTTGCATCTCCCAGCAGACCTCTCATTCGATAAATGATTCTCATTGGTTCACCCTTGAAAAGAGGGAGAAATGTTATTTGATGACGAAACTATTTCAGTTATAATTTTTAAGGCTCTGTCATTATTGGGTTTCGCTTTGGAACCTTACCTCATTTGTTGGGCACCAGACCTTTTTGTAGACTTCAGCTACAGACAGATCCAAGCTAATGATTTTGTTGTTCACGAGAAGCTGAGAAAAAAAAAAAGACTGTGTTTCTTCCAATCAGTTAGGTTGATGATCATAAGTGGTGAGGAGGAGGACATCATGTTGAAATGGCAATACAAGTACAGATTATTTTTACCTCCATGCCACTGTCATCTTCAAGGAGTGCCACTAGGTCGCAGTCTTGGCAGATCTTGTTCTTAATGTCCCTCATAAGGGGGCCGATGCCTGGCTCATTACTACTGTACGGGTTTCCAGGCATGCGACCTTGAAGGAAATCTTCCTGCTGAGGATCTTTTTCCAGGGTTACAAAGAACTCTGTCACCTCGTTCTCCTCCTTAAAATAAAATATGTTAAATAAAAAGTTAGGATAAAGACTCACATTGTTTCTGAAGTAATTATTCTACAGCATACATCCGAGTCAAGTACACCTGGGATGAAGCCAACTTACAGGATAAATGATACTACACAGTCTTTCAAAAATGAACACAGGTGTTCTGTAGTCATCCAAATTGTATCGCTTGGCAGTCTCTATGCAGACTGCCATGAAGGCCTTCGTTTCCGACTCGGTACCTATGAACAGCGCAAGATGGTCAGTCTCATTTTGTATCATGTTAACTGTGGGACCCAATAATGATAAGATATCACACGCTAAAGGCTTCAAAAGCAGTTGTTAAGTTTTCACTTCAGCTGACCTGTGGTCATGTCCTCGAGCATCTCCAGCAGCATGTCCTGAGTCTCGTCGATGAGTTTGGTACGCTGCACTACTAGCTTCCTCAGACACAGATAGCCGTTCAGCACTGTGCCAACAAGCCGGCTTTTAAAATGACGCTTAATGGATTCCACCTCCACAAATGACGATAGTAATCCTGCCGTCACACAAAACACAGAATTTTATCAACTGTTTCAGAAAGAACACTTGAAATCACTTTCTTTAAGACTGTGATTCTAGGGAAAGCAATCTAATGTTACCATAATTACTCGTGTATAATACGCACTCCCAATCTTGACCTCAAAATTCTGGAAAACCCTTCTACCCGTGTATAATGCATTTTTACAATGCATGATTTTGCTCTACCCATATGATCATGTATTACCTGTATTTTGTTAGTTTTTTTTCCAAAGAATTATTCTGAAGTTAAGCACTTTATTTGAACACGTAATACTTTTTATTTACTTGCTCTTATTTTGAAATTCACAGCACTACTTTTATTTAGTATATTAGAAAACACACAGTTGTGCTCATGTTTGATTACCGAGGCAGAATTTGTAAGATGGGTACAATTATTTAAAGAAAACATGAAGGGCCAGACGAAACACATTTAATTGTATTTTAATGGGTTTCAAATTAAATGGTCAAGCATTTCAGAAAAGCATCATCATTAAACAAAACGTAACCATGAAGAAATTAATTATGGTTGTTGTTCAGTCATCAGTCATATTTATAATAAAAAAAATAAAAAATAAACATTTCACAAATTCTACCAAGGTATGTAAACTCAAGAGCAAAACTGTACATATATGCAGTCATACGTACCCCTGTCATATTGGAATGAAAGTGTAGGCTACACCTTTTTCATAACCACTAGGTGGCGGCAGGAATTTTGGAATGAAAGTGTACAGCTTTTTCATAAACTCTAGATGGCGGAATACCTTTTTAAAATGTTTGGGGGAAAAAAAAATTTTGGGGAAAAAATGCGCATTATACACGAGAAATTAAGGTATGTTCGGTTAAAGAAATGTGAGTGAAATCTGCAAACCAGTAAAGCTCTTGAGGGCGTAGCCTTGCTGCAAGTGTGTGCTCAGGGTTGCCTCCTCCAGGGCCAGCAGGTTGGCGATTTCCTGTGAAAGACAAATGCACAAATAACACTGAAATAATTGCACAACACAAACTTTAACTGGCACATGGGTGTAAACATATTTTACAGGGAACTATCAATAGCAGTTTAGGGCAGTTACTGTCTTGATCACTTTGTTGAGCTCAAATAAATCAACTAAATGTTGTTGATTTTAGAGAGAGAGAAAATTTCAAAATCAGGCTTTACCTTGGTGATGAGGTTTCCGATATAAGGAAGGACACCCCGTGCTGCCAGGTAAACCTTCCAGTGTGTTGGTTTGATCAGCTTTTGGTAGAGACCCAGGTACTCAGCTGCACACTCTCCAGCCAAACTCAGCTCATCCAGATAACTGACCGACACAGGAAAAAAAGTCACACTACACATGACTTTCCCGTTGGCTATATAAGACTTGGAATTGTGAGAGTACAGTAAACCCGATTACCAGTACATCGTCATTTTACAAACGCTTACCATAACTTACCAGCATGTGCCGCCTTAATTTTTCAGTGAGTCTTACCTGGTGAGCAAGCCCAAGACTTGCTGTTTACGGCTAGGGATTGTCGTGAGAGCCTCCACAATCGTGCAAGCTGCCTGTCTGGCGGCTTGAGTGGCAGGTGTGAAAAGGACCTGTAGCAAGAAAAATACTTATGTCAACTCATTTCTAAGATGACTGTATTTCCGAATCCCGCAAGACATAATTTGCACATTTTTATTTACCTGCCGCAGCCAATTGTTGTGGCTTAGCTTGAGCAGGCGAGGGAAAAGGCTTTCACCTCTTCTGGACCTCATAAACTGCTTCCACTTCCACACATATTTCTCTAGCAGATACTGCTTCCGCAGTTCACCTTTCTCCTGTGGTTTTGTCACCATTTCATGGCCTGTCATTTTCATAAATTGGCAGGAGCATTGGAGACAAACATTAGTATTCAGCTATAATGAGAAGTTTGCTACTTGTCTGTACAACACTTACATCTTGCAGGGAGGCATTTTTTCCAGGCGTCGTATGAAGCTTTGGGATCCTTCTTGAGCCACATTTGGGCCTGAGCATGGATTTCATTACTGTAGGGCCTAACGGTGGTCAGGGATTCAGTAGCAGCATCCTTTAACAGACAGATAGTTGGTGAGGTGTCATCAAAAGCTACATGTCCAAGAGCTGCCATACTTTTAAATATGTTTTTTTTTACTGTGTAATTCAATATAATAATAAATCTTGTAAGGTTGGGGTTTTCTATTTGGTTCCACATCAACTTTACAGCTAACTGCCTACCATATAACAAAATCGCAAATTTTAATTGAACCTAAAGCAAATGCAAAACATCAGCATGATTACTCAATATTCACCTTGTTCTTCTTGCTAGTGGGGGCAGGGGGTTTGATCAGCTTCTGCAGGATTTTCAGGCACATGAGAGTGATGTTCTCCACCACGACAGGTGTCTTGATGTTAACTGACATGAGGAACAGACTGAGGGCTAAAAAAAGAACAATATGCATTTAGACATAGCTTACAACAGAAATTGAAGTATATAAATAACATTGACACCATGGAGACTGTGAGATAGTTGAGCCATTGGCCTAATATTGATACATGAATTGGACACAAATCTCTTTGCTGATGCTTCAAAATAACTCAGCCACTTACCACAGCGCAGCCGTAACTCCCAGCATCCTCCCTCTTTTGAAATGGAGTCAGTTAACAGCAGCATTTCATATTGCAGATTACTAACCTGTTGTAAACACATTATCGTCAAACTTGGCACTGCCTAGTAGCTTTCTTTAATGCTGAGGTAAATGTGTCACTGCTTCCATACACTTAAGATAGAAGTACAGTATAAATACAAGGCCTTGCATGAGGAGATGAAAGCAGACATACCAGGTCAGGATTGGCCCAGTGACCTTTGAGGGCTGCTGAAACCTTAGCAATGATAAGATCATTCATCTGCTGGGTGGCTTCTGGGTGATCTCTGAGAAACAATGTAAAAGGAATAATTACTTGAGAAGCAGAAATACAGCAAAATGGAGCAACAATAATAAAATGAAATGAAAAGTTGATAGTCATTGAACAGGCATCAGGCAGGTTAAGAGTAGTGCACTGAAAACCTATTATATTTTACTACAATAGGAAACAGAGCAGCACCATACCTGGTAAGCAGACAGATTAGCTGGCGTACTTCCTCTCGCATGGCTGCAGTACCTCGCCGCAAGTTGTATTCAAAAAGCTCACGGATAAGTCCCTGGAGGACGAGGATCTGCCGGAGTGCTGGGTTAGTGGCAAGCGCACGCAGCAGTGTGATACAATGACCTGTGACTGCTGAGGCACAGCCATAACACTTGTTGGAGGAGGTGTGGCCGCAGCCCAGCACAGAGAGGGCGCGGTACTGGCTGGCCGTGAAGGTCGGCTGGTGGCTGCTGTTGCTTCGGGAGGACTTGGTGGCAGCTTCGCGCTGCTGCAGATCATACTCAAGCAGCTCTTTGCGAGATGCAAGCACTTTCTGTGGAAGAAAAAAGAAACACCAGATGCATACTTTATGAAAGCAGCTTCAGCATGTTGGGAGGTCACGTTCTTTATGTCTAACCTGTATAATCTTGGAGAGTTCATCAAATGATGTTTTACAGTCTCCGCTGTACTCCTGAGCCAGCTGCTGAATGTATCTGTTCACATTGGCAGAAGACGTACCAAGACCTGCAGCAGTTCCTGTGTCATCCTGTGGGAATTTTTTGAAAATTATATTAACAGTGTTGCTCATGTTTCAAATTCTGCAACATCTCCTGCAGAACAAACGCACTCGAAGACTTACCTGTGGCTTCTCTGGTGCCGCCTCGTTGACTTTAGACAAAAGGCTCTCCAGTTGGGGCCGGTGACCCATCAGTTGGTGGTAGACACGATCAGCTTTTTCCAGAAGGGTGTTGATGTTTGTCACAGCCTGCAGGAATTCAAAACAAGTTTTAAAAAGACATGGCATGAAGTAGCTAAAAACCTCTCAGCACAAAAGTTTTGATGAATAAGTGACTGGTTACTTTTTTCCTGTCTTCTTCATTCTCAATAGGATCCACAGCACAGCATGGTTTGGCAAACAGCATGAAGTCAAATCTGGCATATTTACAGAAACCACAGGCGTTGCACAGGAAGGGGTCCTTTTCATCGTAATTGATAGACCTGATTAAAAAAATAAATAAAACACGGCATCATGTTTCAATCTGAAATTCCGTTCACGTAGTTTAGCAAAGTACTGTTGGAACCGCTGAGGAAGAGTGATGCTCACCTGCACTTGTGGCACTGATATACATTCTCACCACAGTTGCCACACACTCCAGGGTTGGCAGGCACAGAGGCGCTGCAGCGTGGACACTGCAGCGTCTCAGTGGAGGCCTGGTAGTTCTCATAGAAGTCAGAGAACTCAATCATCAGGTTGGATGCAACAATGGGTAAAGGCAGGTCAATTTTCACCTCCGTTTGACCTGGGGTCAGTTGTACTTTCTTGGCTTTATGCCAGCGAGCAGGCCTAAAGATGAGAAAGCACAATGAAGAGTTCTAGTTTTGTGTTTCATGACCCAGTGGCCAGTAGGAAGAAAGAATGGCATCACATCAATAGAAAATTGAAACACACTTGTTCTTCAGTTCCACAATAGCTTGTACAGTCCTGTTGTTGTAGTAGAGGTTGATGGTGCGGACCATTTTGGTGCGTTTGAGGTCACCAATCTTCACAGTAACTTTGCTAATGTTATGGCTGCCTATAAGCTTGACAACTTGTTGTGTGGTGGTGTAGCGGGTGTCCACTTTGATAGATGACAACTTGATATTCTTGAAGGCAAAAAGGAAAAAATATTGTAAAGAATGTTTAGGATTCATGAATTTTCCAAGCCAACTCAGGTTTTGTTATACATACCGAGAAGGGAATCTCGGGATTATTACACACTAAGCAGGGGTCACTTTCAAGATAAAAGCCATCAAACTCCACCAGACCTGACAGAGTGCTACAGGAGAAGGCAAAAATTAATGTCCACAACTCTACACTGCACTCTTGTCAAAGACAGCATGGCTCATTAAACACATACTTGTAGATGTTGGAGTTTGGGTGATTTGTTAAGATATGGTTCTGTGTTCGCAGGATTTCCACAGCCTTCTGGGAATACTCCTTCAGCTGGGGGAAGAGGAAACAAACTGGTTATTTGTATGAATCACCAACTATAATGTCCTGTGCAGTTAATCCTTGTTAGGGGAAACAAGGGACCAAACAACTGTGAAAGTACATATATACATACAGTAGAAAAATGTCACTCAAATGACACTACAGAACTACCACTAATGTCCGTGCCTTATAATACAAAAGACAGAAAATAGATTTCAAAGTCAGCATAGTTTACTTCAAAAGTCAACAAACCTTTTTCTCGGTCTGCGGGGTCTTGAGTGAGAAGTACCCGAGAAGGTCGACAAACTGTGCAGCTTTGCGGCCATATGCTGGAAGCTCTGGCCAGATGGCCCACGTGAGCTCCAGCAACAACTCCTGCTGAGATTTACTTGAGTTCCTGGTGAGAAATACATACATTGGGAGGTTGTGATGTCATAATCAGTCATACTTGGTTTAAACAGCAATCCACTTTATGTCAGAATATGGTCTTGTAAAAGATGACTTTAGTGTTGGATCGAGCTAAGCCTAAATGTAAACATTTAATTTTTAAAGTACCTGTAGATATGTAATGCCAAGCAGTGGGCTTGCCAGCGCACCGCTGATGAGTTGGACTCAAGCAGGAAGCAGCGTAAAAATTGGATGAGTGTCTCCTTGTCTGCAAACTTGTTGAGCTGACTGACCAGAGCCATGCACAACTGATCCTCCTGGCACCCACCTCCATCACCTATGATCAGGACAGAGAAGAAAAGCACATTTAATAGCACGATCTGCTCCTAAAGTATCACCTCTGCACAACAAAGCCTGTGTCATTGCCTCACCCTCTTTGTCCTTTTCTTTGTCCTCTTTTTTGCTCTTTTTACTGGAGGACTTGCTCTGAGAGGACTGAGATGTTCCTCCCTGTCCGCTGCTAGAACCCCCTGAGAATGAGTTGGCCAGAACCTTGCTGCCACACAGGGCACATGAAAGCAATTGCAAAAGGACTGGGGAAACACCCTCGTCTACTAGGAAGCTGACCTGAAGCAGGAAGTACAACACAGCTGCAGAGGAGAGGAAAAAAAGTACATATGAGAAAGGAGTCACAATGATACAGACAGTATTAAAGTCATTTATAAAACTTTGATTATAATCTACTTACAGTCATCTTTCATACAGAACTTCTGCCAGTTGATTGTCCTCTGAGTGGCAATTTCAGCACAAGCTTTCAAATGCTCCATCTGCATTGACAGAAACAAAGCCAAAATCAGAAGAGTAACATGTAGACAAGATGCAGACAAAATGTACTCTGCATTTGACCAAATTACACTCACCAGGTTGATGAGTGTATCATACTGCAGAGCTGAGCCAGATGAAGCTGTAACAATGCCTGCACGGAGGAAGATGCCCTGTTCCTCCAGAAGCTTTTTGATGCTGCGCACATGAGAATCGAGAGTGTGCAGATCCCGCAGCTGACGATACTTTTCCTTGGAGCCGCAGATAAAGAGCAACAGCTTTCTAACTTGCCTCCTGACAAATGGTGCCTGTTGGATCATCAGATACTGGAAAGAAAAATATTTTTTATTTTATAAACAATATTATGAAATAGAATATTGCGCACACAGAGTATCCCAAAGTCTTACTTCCGACAGATAGTAGAACCAAGAATGGTCAAACACAGGTGGTGGGATACGTGGGTTGGTGTCAGCTATCTTTTTGATCTGATACGGTAGTCGGAGCACCATTTCAGTGAGCAACTGCGAATAGGCTTCAAACACATCAGCAGCATGTCCCTAATGGCAGGGGTAACTCAGTTAGTTCTAATTTCCGGGTCACTTTTACTCTACATGACATGACCTGATTCTACGATAGTATACCTTGACATATTGGCGGAGGAAAAAGGGGCTCATGTCTGGGGGAGAGGAAGATGTGTGTGGGCGAAGGAGCTGGCTTGTGGTAACAGGTTCTTCTTCACCCTGCTGGCTCTTCCAGAACTCAAGCAGGGACTTGAGCACATGGAGACAGTAGTCAATAGCACCCAGGCTGAGCAAGGCAGTTGCTGTAGCGTTGGAAATCAACGAGGATGACTGCGAGAGAGAAAAGTAGCAAACAGAATGTATCATGGGTCACTCATAGAAAGAGGGATTAAAGTAAAAATCATGTCAGCAACTCATGTGGTAGTTAGTGATTCCCAAACATTGTGCCACAGCACATTAGTGTGCCGTGAGAGACCATCAGGTGTGCTGCAGGACATTATCCAATCTCACTTAATTGGTATGGAAATGATTTATTAACAACGGTGGCAGAAGGTACGTGTATCCAAATGTTATTCATAACACATAAGTCATGGCGCACGCAGACGCACAATTTGTTTAGTAAATTGAGATTTGATCATTTCAGTATACAGAATATACTTTTTGTGACATCTTTTTAGTGGTGTGCTGTGAGATTTTTATAAATTATGTGCCTAGTGTCTCTATATACAGTATTTTTGTAAGAACCCCTCTAAAGTAATGTACCTCAGAAGAGGATTTAGAGCCAGATTTGGTTCGAGACATGAAGACACTGAGCAGTCTCATGATGACCAGGTGTACTTCATTCATAGGGCAGCGATCATTCTTTCTTGCAACATCCTGCAGAGAGAAGAGGTTCGTTGAGCAAAACTAGCACATGTAAGATGATTCCTTATGAAGAGTTTGCGGTTACCTTCTTATGCATGCTGAGCTCAGCAATAAGCTGTGCAAGCAGGTCATCTAAGGCACCCTTATCCTTTTCATCCTCCCCGTCAAGATCTGAGGTCAGCATGAGGATAACTTGCATATAAGGGATGGCTTGAACGCCACCAACATTGTGGAGCTGAGACAGGTGCTGCAGTAGGCGCTCCAGTAACATAAGACGAACCATGTGAAGCCTAATCACAAAGTAAAAATGACATTTTGCCAGAACACACAAGTTGACCAACAAAGAGATTAAACAATACTCTTCAGGTCTGACCTGTTGCTTCTGTGGATGTCTCCCTCTGTCTCTCCTTCTCCCTCTGAGCCTTCACCTTCCTGCTGGGCTGTTGTGGTGCTGATAGCACCGGTGCTAGAGCTTACACTGCCTGGACCTGCAGGGTGGCCCTCCACTGTTGTATCTCCATATGCGCTGCTGCGTCCTGACACTGTAAAGAAAGGAGGCGTGTAAAATTCGCAGTGGTTTGAATGGTAAGAGAATGTACTAAAGCTGATTTTTCCGGTATGATCTTGAGTTTATTTTTCTGGTTATTTTTTTTCATTTTCACTGCCTACATTTAAAATGAAATGTTTCTTCAATCTACTCCTCATTTTAACAAAATCCGCTTGTTATTTTTTTCAAACGCCACGGATAATGACGACGTAAAAAGAGAGGAGTTAAGTGAACCGCGGTTGAGATCTTCGAGTATTTAAGCTGAAACAAAGGGCTAGCATCAAAATGGAGGAACGCCAGCCAGTGAGCATTAACACCGATGATGCAACTGATTTGGAGAAAACCAGCTTCTTGTCTTAAAAAAAACTCCATCTAATTTATAAAAAACAAACAAAAAAAAAACAAAAAACGTAAGGTATATTTTTTCAGTCGTAAAGAGACAGTGTAACAAGAGGGAATAAACTCTGGACCTTCTGTATGCGAATATTTGGGAGAATATGGCTCCTTTTCTCCCTCCTTTGAGGAATCTGACCACAAATTCATACACCGTGAGACAACTAACAGGCCGCTGGCAGGGAACTTCAGGACTGTAGTGGTTTGGCTGCAGGGGTGTTTCGTTGCCACCAATTGTTTTTGTTTTTAAAGTGATATATTTTTACTAGAAAGGAATATTCTGATTATTTATTATGATTATTTTCGTCATGATTTTATCATTTTGTTTTATGTTATATGTTCAATTTATGTACAGCCTGTTGTTTCAGGTGCGGTTCTTTAAAGTGCAAAATAAGTACTGTTATTAGCTTTTTTGTTAGTCAGTTCACAATGTTAGCAAAGCTATGGGAAAACAATAGCATAAAAGCACGAGCCAATGCTTGTTATTTTTTTTTATTCTCAGTATGAACACTATGCAAGAGTGAAACTATTTTGTACAAAAAAGGTTTTGTCTATAATTGTTCTTTTTTACTTAAAAGGAGTTGAATTCAAATTTTTTTTTTTTTTACTACACAAATATCTGTACTTCTACCTAAATACAGTGTGAGTATCTTTGCCATCTCTGAACTTAAGTATGGTTTATAAGATTGCGAGGGCGTAGTTTTCCCGTGCAATCACCTACCACTGTGCTCTCCGACAACAGAATCGATAGCAGAACCTCCACTCTCTGAGCCCACACTGCCACCATGCTCAGCTGGGGAGGTCCGCAGTGTAGAGCCATCAGTAGCAGCAGTACTGCCCTCGTCATCAGATGCCGGGGCTGAAATCATAGCAATAGCTGTAACAGCAAATACAACGCAGTCGTCTGGGCCAGGGTACATGACTTAATTCAATTAATTTAATTTAATAATGTAATAACAGTCCAAAGCATCTAACACAGGGTCAAAAATGCAGACTTTCTCAAAATGAAGCTATTAGTGTTAGACGACAACAGTCAATCCACATTTGCCAATATATAAATTGAAATATGCAGACACCAGTAAATGTGGTCGTATTACCTGATGCAGTGGTGTCTGACAATGTGCCAGCGTCCAGTGACGAAGAGCTTGGGGCTTGACCAGACAGGCCAAGGCTCTGAAGGCCAAGGGCACTGCTACTACTCCCTTAAAAATCACAAAAAAAAATGCCCATGAATATGCACACTACTGACCTAACAAATCAAATCAATCTTTTTTACTTGTTTTTTGTCGTACTGACCTTGCTGATCCTGCTGAAGACTGAGCGCGATCGCTAGCTCTACCATAGTTTCGTCATCAGCATCGGGAGGGATGTCCAGCATGGGAGGGAAACCCTCAGCTCCAGCGAGTAATGCTTCCAAGGGGGATGGATTTCCATTGTTTAGATTCTCTGGTGTCTCCAGGACCATGGATTCAGACTGAATATAAATAACCATGGTTAGCTAAATATGCCTCCTTACAAACATATTCCTCCTTGCATCATTTATGGCCTGAATGATTGAAGATATATTCGACAGCATACGCATGCGTTTAAAATAATTCTAACAAACCATGCTGTTATGTCGCTGTACGCTGGTAACTGAAACGATTATTGGGGCTCGTGGCGTCAGCTGTGTAAAATTGTAATTGTTGTAAAAGTTGTGTTAAACATAAACTTCAGAATAAATAATCACTTGTTTTTTCTCACCACCATCTCAAAGTCACCATGGTCCACTTCATTCTGCTCCTGACTCTCCCGTCTAACCTCCTCTCCACCAGTGAGCACCGATGATTGCATTTTGTCTTCTGCGTCATCATCATCATCGTCATCTTTGTCTCCTGATAAAGAAAACACCCAGCAATTCTTAAGGAACCTAAATGTTTTTCTGACCCGACAATATTTTACAGTGTATGCAAGAATCATTGCGTCAAGCTTGAGAAAACATACCTATGGGTGTGTTGGAGCGTGGGGGAGATGGAAGGGTTACATGGCGACGCTTGTTTCGTGGTCGAAGCACTCTGATCAGTGCCTGCTTACAAGCAAAGCTCACTGCTGTGTCCTGAAATGAGCAACCATTGCATCAAAGGGCGCAATTAATGTAAGCCGAACTAGCTTGTAGCCTTGAGGAACAAATGGACACCACTCAGAATTCTTATAAAGAGGGATATTTACACAAAAGACATTAAAATGACTTCAGCAAAAACCACCAATAATTATTTAGTAGTAAGTTACTCAGTAATATCGATTTCATAACTTGCCAATGTACTTACAGGGCAGAGCAACATTTGCATGTAGATTTTGGAGGCTACATTGATGTAATCAAGCTCACAGGTGCAGTATGCATGAATAATGTCCACCAGGGCATTTACCGTTGCCTCCACATGAGTGAGTCCTTCGAAGAGAGAGAAAGATACATATCCATACACTGGGTGACTCAGTGATTCTTTTTTTTTTGTTCTATTACAGCTCGAAAAATACTACTTACTACACCCCATTCGGGTATCACTAACATTATGAATGTGAATGTTTGCACTTACCGGGCAGGCACGCAGGAGCAAGAAAGGCATTCTTAGGTTTCAGGGAGTGCAGCTTCCAAAAGTTACTCATCAGTTGTGTGATGAAATTATGGCTTTCGCCTTCTACCTGCTTTTGCCCATCATCTGTGATGTCTGGATAAAAAGAAAACAAGTAAATTTTTAATATGCCCATAAAATACTGGTACAATTTGAGCATCAATTTAATAGCCTCTCACCGGAGTCAAGGTGAAGTAATTTAGATTCCGTAAAATGCACCAAATTGTTGGGCCTCATGATTGCAATGGAGCGGGCAGTGATCACAAGCCTCTGGAAGACATCAGGGTCTAGTTCTTTGCCCTCGCGACTGCAGCTGTTCAGACACTGCACTGCATTACTCAACAGGGACTGGTCCTGGGGAGAAGGAAAACTTAATTGCTTCCTACTTCACCACCGGCATGTCAGTGATTCCCAACTACTGTGCCACAGCAGAGATCAAATTACCCAATTTCCCTTAATTGGTCGAAAAATTATTTATTTACGACAAAGAAATATACATATCTACATCAGCGACGTATAGTGACCGGCAGAACAATTAAATGCCTTCCACTATATGGCAGAAGGTCCAATTAACATGTGACTGTCCCTGTTACCATTCATCCAACAGAATACAGTGGTACCTTGACATACAGGTGCATCTCAGTAAATTAGAAAACTTCTTGTACTTCAATTTAAAAAACATTATACTGCTTCATTACACAGAGTAAAATATCTTATGATTATATGAACTATGAGTTTGATGATTTTAGTTTACAGCTAACTAAAACCCAAATTTTATTATGATTAAATGCGCATGCGTGGAACGCGTACCGAAGTGAACCCTGAAATGGAGTATGAATGGCACCACACGCACATCTGGCACTATGTGGACATGCAATACTGAAAGTATAAATTGGCATCAACTGTGTTTATCTGAGCGGGCCCAGATTTCACACTAAGTAAGTAAATTTGTGAGTAAACTGAGACAAGCTCAATTATTCCAGTACAAATACTTTTTGTGAAATTTTTGTTTGGAGGTGTGCTGTGTGTGTTTATTATACCAGTGCTTATATTATACTATTATCTACTATATAAAAGTTTGGAAATTAAATTTAGACTATACTCTAAATTTTGTTGTTGCAAACAACGCAGAAAACCAGACCAAACACAAGCAGTAGTTGAAGTAGACAGGAAGCTGAGTATCATGTCACACTATCACCCGCTAATTGCAACTTAGTTAATATTCACAACATGACTGGAACCATTTTCCTGCAGGTGCATCCCCTTGTCCTTACGGCTTGCCCTCCAATATTACTATCATATAAGTTCTGGTCTACCTTGTGGTTATGGTAGGCAGTACGACTGGTGTGCAGGCTGGCAAGAAGTCCCTTAGTCTGCTGCTGCACACCTGCTGGAGTTGGCATTGACAGGAGTAAAGTGGCCAGTTCCAGTGCAGCAGCCTTGTTCTTTTCCTGCAATGTCAATGTTCATTAAGGTTCTACAAAGACAGGCGAGGTTTGATTCAAATGTTTCTGTACTGTAATAGGACATCCCAAAGCCCAATTAATGTACCTTTTCATTAGAGGAACCAACAGCAAAGCAGCTTTCCAGAGCTTCAAGAGCACTGACCACAAGCCTGCAATTAAAAGTCAAAATCAGCTCCACTACTAGTTTTCAGGGTGCCCAAAAAGTGAATAAGTGCAAAAGTTCAACAAAACTGCAAAATGTATAGCACACTGCAAGAATTCCGAAAAAGATGGTGCATGGCATTTTCAACATCTCAGGCATGGACACACAACAGGCACACATACACAAAAACATACAACAAAACGAGCAGAGAAAGGGCTGTTACTAACCGGTCCAAGGTGGATAATGACTCAGTTTCACAACTTTTTATTGTATTTTGGGAGCAAAAGAAAAAAAGAACAAAAAAGTGTGAGGATCACAGAAAGAAACAAGTGAAATTAAACAACTGCTAAAAACAAATGACACATGCAAGAAAGATGATTTTGTTATAGCCATGCACTAGTTAATCAAAGGAGAACCCCCACCACCAGTAATTAAAAACAGCTCAAGCTTAAAGGTTATACTTAAGGAAAACCAAATGGAAAATGTCCACAATATATAATAATGATCAGATGTGAATATTTTGGGCAAACTAATACCGAACAAAACACTATTTAATCAAACAGGTCTGACATTACAAAATAGATATACACTTCAAGATGGATATTGCCACTGCTTGTTGGTAACTAATTTAAATTGTTACATGTCCATCTCTGTTCAAAGTATAGATAACACAGTATGATGATTAATAGAAAACCTAAACAGAGATAAAAGGAGGCCTAAACCAAACAAGAAATACAAATCAAAGCCATCGAATTATTTGTTAAAAGAAATTAAAAATAAATGAGTCGAAAGCCGTACCTCTCCAACACAGTGCCACTGGCAGTGGATGGTGTGATGACATCGCCATCAGAGGTGCCATTGGCCTGGTTAAGGTTGGGACTGCTGACATTGTTTACAGAGGCTGCAGAGAAATCCTCTGGTGGTTCCTCAGGCCAACCAAATTGCTCTTTAGTTTTTCCATAGATCTTAATTGAATCCAACATAGTGACTCCAGCCGGGTCAACCGATGCGCCAACTGACAGGAAAAAGGAAATAAAAAAAGCATGTAACTCTGCACATAAACCGATTACAGGTTTGGTGCAAAGTATAATTGCACCCCCAATTCACCCAATTGTATTTTATTGGTGTGCTTTTAGTTCACGGTGGGAAAAATATTTGGAGCAACTTTTCAAAACACATATGCAGCGAAGTAATGCACTTACTAAAGACTGACAGCTTCTTGTCAGCCTGGAGGGCCTCTTCTCTGGTGAAGGGAAAGTCAAACCAGCGTGCCCTTGTCAGATTTATCTGCATGGTGCGGCCAAAGACCTCCACATAGGAGGGAGCCCTCTCAATGGCCTGAGTGCCAACCTGCACACGCATGCCTGTCATCACCATTGAAGTGTTGCTGTTGACCGCTTCCACGGTGAATCCTCCAGGCTAGGTGCAAAGCACAGAATCTCATGAATAGTTTTGTGTATCTCTATTATATGGTGGATGATACTAACATTACCTCAAAGCTAACAGCATCATGGCACAATTGAGCCTACCTTTGTATTAGCCACATACATCCCAGTAGAGTTGAGCCTGTGTTTGATCTGCTGTCCGTTGTAGACCTGCAGCAAATCATTACCGCCAAACTCCACCTCTGTCAGCTGCTGGTTGTGTTCAAAAAAGTCAACTGGAAATGTCACCTGACTGGACGTTCGGGTTGCTAAAGACAAAATTCACAACATGTAAATTATAGTCTTAAGGATTCGGTACATGCATGATGATGTAACTTCGGACAGCATTTTACAAATAGACTGACCGTATTTTCACGACCCTAAGGCGCACTTAAAAGTCTTAAATTTTTTCCCAAATGGATGGGGGCGCCTTATAATGCGAGGGTGCACCAAGTTCCAAAATCTGTAAATGTCGTGTGACTTTGATGAGTGCTCCGCTCGACTGACTGGGAGCATTTCCTGCTGCTTATACAGAGGAAAGGCGGATGTGACTGAGGACAGCATGCAGACGTTAAAGGGGGAAGGGTGCGTGTGAAAGAGGCCGCTAAAGGCACGCCCCCAGTAGGTATAAAGCGTCGGTATGTGCATTGTGCAAAACAACATCGGTTTGGCTAAGGACCCCCGAAAAGGGCACCTACGATGAGACACGCTTACGTAGCACAGTTTAAACTGCAAGCTATCAGTTACGCGGAGGAACATGGGAATTGAGCAGCCGCGAGAGAATTTAAGAACAACGAATCCATGGTTCGCAAGTGGAGGAAGCAGGAAAACGAGCTTCGCCAAGTCAAGAAGACGAAGCGCCGGGCGTGTTACGCCACCATATGCGAATGGGTGTGGATGCCTGGGCTAAGGTATCTGCTTTGACTGTTGTCCGAGCTTTCGCGAAAGCCGGTATCATTGCTGAACAGCCCCCCGGCACCAAGACTGACTCCGACAATGACGACAGGGAACCCGGCTGTTCATTTCGGATACATAAGATGAGGACTTTGATGGATTTGTGGATGAGGATTGATCAAAAAATAACGTGAGTACATTGTTAAATATACCGAACTCAGTTTTGCTTCCGCTGCCTTTTTAAAAACATACGGTAGCGTGCATGCATGCTACCATATCATTTAAGCTAGCGTATGTTTTACGCGCCCAATAATACGGTACGCCTTATGTATGTGTTAACTACAGAAATAGACCCCGTAACTGAGACTGCGCCTTTTAATACGGTGCGCCATATGGTCGTGCAAATACGGTACTTTATTCTATTGCATAATATAAACTGAAAACGTATATACAGTGGAACCTCGGGTTACGAACTTAATTCGTTCCGTGACCCCGTTTGTAATCCGAAACGTTCTTAAACCAAAGTGATTTTTCCCCATTAAAACAAATGGAAATGCAATTAATCCATTCCAGCCCCAAAATTATACTTAACTTTTTTGATCAGTGTGTGGTTAAAACTAAATAGAGTGTGATATACAAATACCGTAATTTCTCGTGTATAATGCGAATTTTTGTGCCCCCCAAAATTGTCAAAAGTCCATAGTGCGCATTATACATGGGTATAGGAGAAAATGAAAAAGACTCACATTTTATAAATGTATGCTGCCATCTAGAGGTTATGAAAAAGCTGTACACTTTCATTCCAATATGCCACCGCCCAATAGAGGTTATGAAAAACTTTATTTCTAGTAATAAACTTTCATTCTAGTATGCCACCTAGTGGTAATGAAAAATGTGTAGCCTACACTTTCATTCCAATATGACAGGGGTACATGACTGCATATATGTACAGTTGTGCTCATAGATTTGCATACCCAGGCAGAATTTGTGAAATTCTTTTTTTTTTTTTTTTTTCTTCTTTTTTTTTTTTTTTTATAAATATGACTGATGATTCAACAACAACCATCATTAAATTCTTTATGGTTATGTTTTGTTTAATGATAATGCTTTTCTGAAATGCTTGACAGTTTAATTTGAATCCTATTAAAATAAAATTAAACGTGTTTCGCCTGTTCCACGGCCAGAACGGTCCTTCATGTTCTCTTTAAAGAATTCTACACATCTTACAAATTCTGCCTGGGTAATCAAACATATGAGCACAATTGTGTGTGTTCTCATTTACTAAGTAAAAGTAGGGCTGTGAATTTCAAAACGAGAGCAAGTAAATAAAAATGAAGTATTGTGTGTTCAAATAAAGTGCTTAACTTCAGAATAATTATTTGAAAAAATTAAAATACAGATAACGTTTTGATCATGGATATAAGCAAAATTAAGCATTGTAAAAATGCATTATACATAGGTTGAAGGGTTTTCTAGAATTTTGAGGTCAACTTTGGGGGTGCGCATTATACATGGGTGCGCATTATACACGAGAAATTACAGTAAGTGATAACACACTATTATAAACAAATAAAACACAAAATATATATGATAACAGTTTATTGCCCATTAACTTTAACCTCAGGAGGTGAATGGGGAGGAGGACTACAGCTCCTCACTGAAGAAGAGCCTTCTTCCATTATAACACAGGGAAATTCTGATACAGGTGTTTTTTGTTATGTATGTTTCTTTTCTAATTCATTGTGTGATTGTGGCACAACAAACCTATCCAGGGAAACCTTTCATTTTCTGTTCAGAAAATAACTAAATAAATCTTAAAGTGGGACATCACATTGTCATTTTAAAGATTAATTGCTCTTGTTTTTGATCATTTTATTGCCTCGCTCACACTGTCACCTGCGGGCGCTTATTTTTTGTTAGTCTAATTAAGAGAAAAAAAGAACAAAACAAAACAAAGATACAGTGCTTACCTTAGATGCAATGTGTCACACACAGTCAATGATGTTTACACAACGCACAGATCTTTCTGTTCATTTATGAAAAGTGCTTCCTAACAGTATCTTGAGTAGTTTCCCTTATCATCTTGGGTGCCATTCTGACTGTTTAGCCCTTTGGTTACTTTTTTAGAAAAACTAATGATAGCGCACCTCTTTCAGTCTTCATCCATAATGTGGCGGCTCTTGGTCGCATCTTATTGGCTTAATGTGCGTATAGGCGGAACTTGTGCCGAGCAAACGCTTCCGCAGAGAGCTATTTTGACATGACTACGCCAACATTAACCCTCCATCCATCCATTTTCTTCAAGGTCGGGTCGCGGGGGCAGTAGCTTTAGCAGGGAAGCCCAGACTTCCCTCTCCCCAGCCATTTCTTCCAGCTCTTCCAAGGGGATCCCGAGGCATTCCCAGGCAAGCTGAGAGACGTAGTCTCTCCAGCGTGTCCTGGGGTGTCCCTGGGATCTCCTCCCAGTGGGACGTTCCGAGAAAACCTCACCAGGGAGTCGTCCAGGACGCATCCTAATTAGATGCCCGAGCCACCTCATCTGGATCCTCTCAAGGCGGAGGAGCAGCGGGTCTACTCTGAGCCCCTCCCGCATGACTGAGCTTCTCACCCTCTCTCTAAAGGAGAGCCCGGACACCTTGCGGAGAAAACTAATTTCGGCCGCTTGTATCCGGGATCTTGTTCTTTCGGTCACGACCCACAGCTAACAACATAGGTGAGGGTAGGAACGTAGATCGCCCAGTAAATTGAGAGCTTCGCCTTAGCTCCCACTTCACCACAACAGACTGATACAAAGTCCACATCACTGCAGACGCTGCACTGATCCGCCTGTCGATCTCCCGTTCCATTCTTCCCTCACTTGTGAACAAGACCCCAAGATATTTGAACTCCTCCACTTGGGGCAGGATCTCATCCCCAAGCTGGAGAGGGCACTCCCTCCCTTTTCCGACTTCAGGACCATGGTCTCAGATTTGGAGGTGCTAATTTTCATAATAGCCGCTTCACACTCAGCTGCGAACCGCTCCAGTGAGAGTTGGAGATTGCAGCTTGATGAAGCCAACAGAACCATCATCAAAGTTGCTGCAAAAAGCAGAGATGCAACAATGGCACAAAACCGGACCCCCTCTACGCCTCGGCTGCGCCTAGAAATTGTCCATAGAAGTTATGAACAGAATCAGTGACAAAGGGCAGCCTTGGCGGAGTGCAACCCTCACCGGAAAAGAGTCCAACTTACTGCCGACAATGCGGACCAAACTCTGACACTGGTTGTACAGGGACCGAACAGCCCGTATCAGTCGGTCGAACGCCTTCTCCAAGTCCACAAAACACATGTAGACTGGTTGGGCGAACTCCCATCCACCCTCAAGAACCCTGCCGAGAGTGAAGAGCTGGTCCACGGCCAGAATGAAAACCACACTGCTCCTCCTGAATCTGAGATTCGACTTCCTGATGGACCTTCTTCTCCAGAAAGTGTGATCCCGCGTTAGTTGGAACACACCCTCCGGTGCCCCACCACCCCAGTCTGCTGTGCCAGAGGCACTGTCCCCGATGTCCACGTGACGTTGCAGAGGCGTGTCAACCAGGACAGCCCTACAACATCCAGAGCCTTTGGGAACTCCTGGCGAATCTCATCCATCCCTGGGTCCTAGCCACGGAGGAGCTATTTAACCACCTCAGTGACCTCAACCCCAGAGATAGGAGAGCCCGCCTCAGGGACCCCAGATTCTGCTTCCTCATGGGAAGGCGTGTCTGTGGAATTGAGGAGGTCTTCGAAGTATTCTCCTCACCGACTCACAACGTCCCGAGTCGAGGTCAGCAGCGCCCCAACCCCACTATACACAGTGTTGATGGTGCACTGCTTCCCCCTCCTCAGACACCAGATAGTGGACTAGAATTTCCTCAGAGCTGTCCGGAAGTCGTTCTCCATGGCCTCACATTAACCGTTCGCAGCTTTAATTAAAGAGATGATACAATTCAATAAATAACAGATACTGTCAATAGTATTTTTTGACGAAAATAAAATGACTTCCAGACTTTCTTTACCACGTCAATCGCAAACGCTGCTAGATTTGTGATTGGAAGATTGAAAATGTGGAGGCAGAACGTCCGCCTAGAACAGATGTCCGCCTTAGGCCGCAGAGCAGACTAGTTTTCAGCTTGCATCCTCGCGTTACACACAGATTCAATGATCGTCACGCCACGCGAGTAGAAGCACAACATAGATCCGTTCGCATACCGAAAATCATATGTAACTAGAGGTAATATTTCTACGAAACCCATATTGTTCACAAACAGAGTCGTTCCTAACCCGAGGTTCCACTGTACAATGTATGATTCTCATGCAATCCAAAACACAAGTGGATGGATGGTACATTTTTTCCAACATCGTGCCAATATTTAAAGAGATGTACGATAAGTATATCTGTCCAATACCTATCGTGCATCCCTTCTTTATTTTGATATTAATAAAATAATTGGTACAAACTCACCAGTAGCAGTGCTTTTGCGCTTGCGGACAGGCTTCATGATATTGATGCCACAGCTGGGTTGTAGTGAGGGCTGGAGCCAGTACGAGGTGTTGTCCACATTGGCCATGTAGATTCGCAGGCTTCCGTCCTCACAGAGGAGAATCATGGTCGTGCGTTGTTGCTCATTACTGGCAGTGTGTCGAATGGCTACCATGTCTTGAATCTAGAAGCAGTGAAAATAAATGAGCATTAGGAGTCATTATGTGACTGTCACACAAGACAGACAGACAGAAAATGTATTCTTCAGACATGCAAACACCATAGGGATGAAAAAGGTGAAGAACAAAAAACATTGTAGGGTGCTGGGGGTATCCCCTGGGCCCCAGCAGAGAATTTTTTTAATTTTAAAACAAATTAAGCAATCTGGAAGACTGAAGAGTACAAAATAAACATAAGTTCTTCATGCAGAAAAACATTTATTTACACCGCTCAAGTACATGTTGATGTACAAATTTAATTTGCCTCATTTCTTTTTTCTTTGTTTTTTTTTTTGGCCTCCTACTTGAGCCAAGCCCATCTCCACATGCAGCTGATGCCTGCTTCAAGCTGTGCCACATGAATAGCACCCTCCTCTTTTAACACTCTCATTCTGGAAAAAAATTTACTAAATTCATTGCTTCACTTCATTTTTCACTATTACCAACTTCAAAGGCTAATCCCAAATGCATCCTCAGGGAAAATATTAAGTACAGTATTTTTCTGTTTTTACTGGCCATTTCTGAATGTTAAATTAGTTAATTCTGTGTTGTGACATAATCCCTAACATCACTCCGTCGCTTAATACATTTAACATTGACATCCGTGAACTAATTAGGTAATTGTAGGCACATTTCCTAATTAATACAAGATGTACTAGCGAATCAACTCTTGTCGCCGATGTTACGTGTGCTTCGCGGTTCCGCTGGGACCGCAACCAGGGCCACGACCCACAGCACCTCAACGCACCAGTACAAAAATACAAAAGACCAGTGCACCAAATACGACACTGGCTGATCTGATGAGCAAAAATGTTGCTTAAACGTAAGAGTAGCAAGAGAGGATGTCTGCTGCTTTCTTGTGTCGTTTGATTGGTGACCTAGACTTAAACGTCACTAGTGCTTCAATTGGACTGGAGCAAACAGCACCCCAATGCGGAAGTCGAAGACGTAGTCCCGTGAACAAAAAAGTTGATAAGCAAAACTTGATCAATAAAAGTAGCAAGCAACATTAAATCATTGTAATGGAGTAAAAGTACCGTTACTTCTTAGTAGCAGCGTTTTTTCTGGTCTCGTCAACTCCTTTGACTTATCCAAAGCAGGTCCCAAGCGCACAGGCGGAACCTCAGGCCAATGCGCTTGCATATTAGGCTGAGTAATATTCAGAAATTACATCTGTGTGTGGATGGTGGATGTGTGGAATTGATCTAGCTGCCAGCGTTCAAGCCCATGACGACAGCGACGGCGGCAGCAACACACTCCCCCACCCCCTGGCGAATTTTGCCGAAAATGATTTGCATGTATGATTCTCACAAGTACCTTAACTTATCGTGTAGAACCCACCCTCAAGTATAACGCGCACCCCCAAAGTTGACCAAAGGGGGGGACAGAGAGAGGAAAATCCTTTTACCTATGTAAAATGCGCACCATCAATTTGCGGTTATCCATATGATCAAAACATTATTCATCCATCCATTTTCTGTACCGCTTATCCTCACTAGGGTCACGGGCGTGCTGGACCCTATCCCAGCTATCTTCGGTCGAGAGGCGGGGTACACCCTGAACTGGTCGCCAGCCAATCGCAGGGCACATAGAAACAAACAACCATTCGCACTCACATACTCACCTACGGGCAATTTGGAGTCTTCACTTAACATATCATGCATGTTTTTGGAATGTGGGAGGAAACCGGAGTACCTGGAGAAAACCCACACAGGCACGGGGAGAACATGCAGACTCCACACAAGCAGTGCCGGGATTGGAACCCCGGTCCTCAGAAATTAGGCAGATGTGCTAACCAGTAGTCCACCATGCCGCCTCAAAACATTATGTGTTGTCTATTTTTATTCTGGTAGGTTTGTATTTTAATTCTGGTAAGTTTTTCAAAGAATTATCTGTGTAATAATCATAATAATAACACCACCAAAAATCTGTGCAGATGCACTGACATACCAGTAATATTTATTTATTTTTTTTCTGGTGTAGGTAGAGGCCACGCTTGATGTAAAAAAGCTTAACGGTACCGGTAATTGTCAGAACAGAATCCCTCGGCTGAATAAAATTAATGCTCAATAACATTTTAATAGTACTGGTGATAATACGTACTACAGTCTTACATATCAACAAACAAATAAATCAAATTAAATAAACATGTTAACACTTCTTTAAATTAACATTTCTGAAAGAAATATTTTTTGCATCAAACATTTGTGCATAGTGCAGTCTATTCACTACCTTACATTACATCGGCAAAGCCTTCAAAAGAAGGATCTAACTCATCTCCACTCTCGAAAAGACGATCCAGTGCCGCTACATTTGATTCATCACCGTAGAACTCATCGTTGACGACTTGGTCCAGTTTCTCATGCTCCGGTGCCTCCTCAATTGCATCATGAACAACGGTCTCATCGTCCTACCACAGCATGATATCCTCTGTGCCATCCATGACGTTTGGCAACATTTTTTAATCCCTTGAAATTATGTTGGGAGAAACCGCATCCCATGCGTCTTTTATCCATGTGGTTATTTGTTACCAGTTCAAGTTTCCTTAAATTGCCACCCGCAGTGAATTAATGAATTATCCACTGGTTCCATTTCTTCCGCATGTGCTTTTTAAAAAGGCGACTGCACGATACATCCATTACCTGCAACTCCAGAGTAATATCACCAGGAATGATCACCAAGTCAGATTTACTTTCTTTTAGGATTTGTTAGATGGCTGGCATGCAATGGAACCAAAAGGCTTCCAGCACCAGCATTTTGCAACAGAGTCGCTTGTGGTCACACCAGACTGACCTAATCCAGTCCTTAGTAAGCACCTCATTCATTCACCCTTTTGGTGGCATGAGCTATGACGGTCTTTGGCCACTGGCAGTTCTTAGGAGGAGTTTTTCATTTAAAGATTGTGTATGGCTTCATCTTAATCCCATCTCCAAAAGTGCCCAGCATTACAGTAAAGTGTTTTTTCCCCCGTTCTCAGTAGACTATCTTCACTGGTTTTCCACCTTTCTGATCGATTGTGTGAGTGCTTGGTAGATCAAAGGTGAGAGGTCTTCGATCAGTATTTGCTATGCAGCCAATTTCTTATTCTTGCTGCTTTCTCAGCCGAATGATGGACTGCTGGTATTTCGTCAATTTATCCTCATAATGGGCTGAAAGACGTGAAATTGTTGTTCTGTGCCTAACAGAGAGGTTGTGCCTCCTCATAAACTGCACGAGTTTTCCACATCCCAAACCTCTTGCATGTGCTTTTTGCTGGAAGATTTTCTCAAACATTCGTTTTCCTCCACAATTTCACGCTCGTTTCACTTACTTTGAACGTTCCTACGTCTTCGGCAGCGGTGATTACTTTTTTTTTTTTTATAAGCGGTCGAGTAACTAGCCCTTTCAGTTAAAATTTTCTATGTTAAGTTTAAGGTAAAACAAGCTCACGGGTAGCCGTTTCTGTTGTATAGTAAAACAAATATGTGATACTAATGATAGCGACATGACAAGCTGCTGCGAGCAGGTCAGGAATCTAAGACTGGCGGCGCACATTACCGTAATATATATAAATGTGTAACTTTAGACATTACATATCACATTGGAATGGAATGTGTGCATCTTTTTCACCACCCTTAGGTACCGGTATACTATTATACAATGTGAAAAAATAAAAATAAATAAAACGTTTATCGCGCTCTATCAACTTTTTGAAAATATCTAATATCTTTTTTTTTTTTAAATCTATCTAATAATATCTATGAGAAAGTACAGTAGCTTTCCAAATAAGACTTAATCCATTAGCAATACATCTGTTCTCGTGGCCCTTACCTTAGCTTTGGCTGGCAGAGTTTTAATTTCTTGAATGAGGAAGGTGTCAGGCTTAACCATAATAACGAGTGGAATGCCCGTTGTCTGCTGCACACAGCATACCAGCCCTGGGTGGTTCATGACCTCGGACCACTGGCACAGGGCTGGTGACATTTTACTGCTGCTGCCATTGGAGCTGAAAAGGGAAGGAAAGGCAAATTAGGTAAACATGCTACCTTCCCTGCTACAAAAGCCAGAACAATTGTAATATGTTTAGAAAACACCCATACCCTTTGACATTGATGGGGAAGAGTCGCTGAACATCAGTGGTGTTGCGACTCACTGTGGCAGCAAAGGACTTTCCCTGGCTGTAGCTGAAGAAAAGCATCTGAAGCACATGGGAGTAATAGACTGACACCCCTCCTCCAGCAACCTGACCGTTGCTATCCTACAAGTAAAACAAGAACACGTTCCAGCATTCAAACAAAGCTCAAGTCTTGGTTTACGAATCTTCTGCTTTTTTTTAATCTACTGTGCATACAACTACTGCATGTCACCAACTACAGCAAATACACCCCGAACACACACACACACTTACCTTCAAGTCTTCATGGCTTATCTCTAACACATTCGTGACATAAAAAGGGCCATGTTGAGCACTGCTGGATTCATCCATGACCTGGGTATATATGTAACCAGCTGAAGACATGATGACAATGATGTTCTTTCCCTCTTCATTGAAAAGGAAGGTAGCATCACGGATCTTGGAACTTGGCAGTAGGAAGTAGTACATGGGACTCAGTGCATCCACAGATAAGTCATAAATCTGTGAGACATTGAATACGACAAACACCAATCTTAAAACACCCTGCGAAGTACCAGTACATGTATTTTTCTTGTAACGCTCACCTTAACAAAATCAGCAGTGATGATTGCTAACTCAGTTTGTGAGCCTGGCAACCAAATAGCTTTGATGATGAAGTTGCCTGTAGCTAGTTGTGGGTGCAGCACCAGATGGTCAGACACAGAGCCTGTGCTGCTGAAGGTCAGCACGTGGCAGTCCTGAGATGGAACAAATAAGAGAGCAAATCAAACGAGAGTAAAATGACAAAATTGTAGAAGACCTCTTATTAGTTATTGCTAAGTATGTAATAAAGCCTGCTGAAAAATGAAAACAATTCTACATGAGCCTGATCCAAGTTAATTATTGGTCCTTTCCGCCTCATCGACACGATGAATATAATGTATTAACATGGCTGTGGTGCTGAAGTACCTTGAGACCACACACAGCCAGGTAATCTTCATTACAAGGGTTGCCTGTGAGACTGAGGACAGTGAAAGGGACCGGGGCAGAAGCCAGACGGGTGAGTGTCAGCTTCCTTTTGCTGGAGTCAGCTTGCTTCAGGAGGGTGGACAGCTGCAAAACAGTTATCTGCAATGGGGACAAATTGGATTATGAACTATTCTTGATGGAAGATATTGAAATTATCATTGACTAAATGCCATCATTTTAGCACATCTCTATTATTGGCTTTTAAATTGTATCTAGGAAATTTTTTATCATAAGCTTTAAATTTTGTACCACTCATGAGGCTCACCTTTCCCTTTTCATGGCTGACTGCAAGGTGTTGGCGGCGGCCATGAGGTGATGACAATACACACATGGCAACACGCCTCAGCACATGAGCACTAATGAGCTGGCGGATTGTTTGCCCCTGGTCGCCACTATAATTCATCCTAACATTCTCAAAAGCCCCTTCCTGAGAGCCAAGAGTGGGTACCTGAAGAGAAAGTGCAGCAGTGAAGAACTGAAGTGTAGAGATTTAGAAAAACGTCAATGAATGAAGATCATGACAGAAACATCACACGAAAACAAAAACACCAATAGAGATCATCCTACCATTAGCTGATCTGTCATATCCACACTTTTGTCCTGAGTGTGAAGTTCATTGAGGGCTTGCTGTGCCCGACTGCTGCTTCCTACAGCTGATGCCTGCTGGAAATTGGTCTGAATGGCTTCCATTAAAAACATGAGCATCTCCAGTATGACTGCAGCAGTAGATGATGCATTCTGTTGGGAGACAAAGGAAACGTCAAACCTTTAATTGTTTGTATACAAACAGTTGGGTTTCTGGAGTAGCTGCCGATCCATCAAAAAGTGAATTATCATAAATCAAACTACCACAATGCTACCAGCATTAGCTTCTTGTTGTCGACATGTTTGGCGATGTCATTGCGCCACACTGCTACACTTCGTAACAAGTGCCATTTGGTATCCTTGTGATTGATGAAATGCTCCCTCCACGGGTGAAAATAAAATGAAAATCTCTTTTGGTGCTTGCTAAGTGGAAGGTGGGTGTACATAATGTGATAAAATACAACTTTTTCTATTCTTTGGGTTGTAATATTGACTCTATAATGCCTCAGTAAACGTGAAATATGAATTAAGATCGTCCACGCATTCTTGAGTTCCAGACGTTTTTCTGCTGAGAGGCCTTAAATCAGGTCCTTCGAATTTCTCGAGCTTATCTACGTCACTAGATTTCCCCCGACTTCCCTTTCCACTCCCAAGCCAGTGCTGTCAACATAAACATGTGTGCTCTCATGAGTGGTCTTCTATACAGAGGCAACCAATCAGAGTAACGGGGGCGGTCTTAGTCAAATATGGACACAGTGGATGCAAAACTGGGTCAAAAAGAAGTAGCTGTCAGAGGCGCCTTTTCTAGACGCTAGTATGACAAAACCAAGGTGTTTTTTTTTTTTTTTAAATGAAATTGACACTTTTATACAACATATATACAAGTCTTTCTTAGAGAGTCTTTCTATGGAGGTTTACATAGCCAATATACGGGACCTTCAAGACACTTAGGAACTGTTTTAAAATTGTGAAAAAACTGCATGTCACCTTTAAGTTCAAAGAAACAGTGTCGTAATGCTATCTTCTCTTTCGAGAAAGCCATCAAAATAAAGATTAGATACAACTTTAATTAATTCTACGACCACGCTCTTATCTCCCTATTAAAATGAATGGAAATGTAATCCGTTCCAGTCCCCCCCAAAAACTTTTTTTAATGTTTTTAATAAAGAAAGGTACCAGCATATTGTCAAATAGTCAGAAAAATAACAGAAGAAAATGTAAAGATATTCACTGGTTTTATGAAGCGTAATCAAGCCGGAAGGCTCAGAAACGCGCGCACGCACACACACACACACACACACACACACACACTCTTGTGTGCTGTGCCTTTAAACACGTGAACACGTTATATCAGCCAAACTGTTGCTTCTTTTAAATTGTGTGCATACAACATCCATATCTCAACTTTGGTTTCACAAATCAAAGCAAAAACTCAGCCGATCAACGGCTCGTATCTCAAAAACTCCTAAGTCGGGTCACTCGTATCTCACGGCACCACTGTAGTTGATGATAAATCCAGTAATGTTCTATTATTTTCCTCACCACTTGGGAAAGCAGCTCTTCCTGGCAGCCCTCAATACACTTGCACACACTGCTTTTCTTTGGTCTGTCCTCATCACCAGGTTTTCCATCACAGATGGTCACCTTGCCTTTATCAGAGGGTGAGGCATTCTGATGGCGGCTTGCATTCTCGGGCATGCGCAGTTCGCTCTGGAACGCTGAAGACTCGAGAGTGGAGCCCATGCCACTGCTTGGGCTGCGTTTCACTAAGGCCTGTTGATGACAACACAATACGAACAAATGAGAAAAGGCAAAAGGGCAAATACCAACATAATCCATCAGATCATCTACCTTTACAATATGGAGAAAATTGTCTCCCCAAAAATTGCTTAATAAAGCAATTGCCAGGGATATACTGAATGAATACTATCTTTACTGCTTTCAAAGAAACTCACACAAGACAACACATTGGCACAATAAGTTATTAAAACAATGTTGTATGCAAGTATGCTATACTATCACTTTGTTGAGCATTTACAAGTAGCTATAATAATAATACAGAAAAAAATGTGCAATATCAATACAATATTGCTACAAGAACATAAAATGTGGTTGATGGTTTGTTCATTGCATGCAAACTACACCCAAAAAGTCATTTAGGATTAACTAGGAAAACTGGCCTCTCGTACATGACCTATGCAATACAACATGATTTCTGTCAAATATTACTGGGCATGTGAGGACTAGCTATAGAGCCCTGATCAAATAAAATGACTGGATGGAAGTCAATGGTGGAATGACTTGCAAGCCAAAGTTACCGCTGTTGTTCTCTTCCCATGATGACCTGAGGTATTCTGTCTCACCTGGCAGCTGCCATCCTCTTTGGCACCGCAGTCACAGAAGAACGAGCCATATTTGGCATAGGAGATCTCATGGTCTTTATGACAGACCTTGGCGCACACAGTGCATACACCTACCCCATCCACCATCTTACAGGTGTGACAGTGGTACCTATAAAATGAAATGCAACAGTGAAGCAACTGTTTCGACAAGTCTAGCACAGTTTGGGAACTAAACCTAGATCATACAGCAATAATAGGCTTTACACAATCAAGATTTTTGGGGCCGATCTTTAAAAAAACGATCACCGATCCGATCACAAGATGGCGCAATGAGTCTATTTAAATGACCTGTTCATTTACTGTATATACTTGTGTACTTAGTTGCTCAAAAAATTATATTTACAATAAATAATGTATCTTTGTTCCTCTATTTATGCCAGTGAGGCATAGTGACAGACAGAACAAATTAATGGTTTTCTATTAGATGGCAGGAAGTAAATACAGTAATGAATGTATCCACTATTTGTGACATTTTCGTTTGTTGGTGTGCTGTGAGATTTTTCAACTGTAAAATATTTTCCTTGGCTCCATAAAGGTTGGAAATCACTGCTCTAGTCAGATCGTGTATTCTAATCAGTCAGGTCAAACCAACATTACAACATGACAGAAATAATGGGTGCTAACTTACTGTAATTAAATGATTTTTAATTAAATTACTTCACCCACACCGAAACTTTAGAGCGTGATTCGACAGAACGGAGGCATGTTTACGTACAACCGTTCGTGCTACCACGAGCTTGCTAGGCTACATAACGTTTTGTTGCCTGCTTGCGAGCAGTGTCGTATTAAATGCACGGGAACATACCTCAAGCGAGCCTTAAACGAACATCGTCTCCTGTCTTGAGCACCGGTGACCACCATGAAAAACACACGTGACCACCATGGAAAACACACGTTTTCCCTCATTTTGTCCTTAGAATACAGTCGGCGCGATCCAATCTTGTTGTCGTCGCCAATGTAACGAGTGTATCCGGTCGCATTTGAGTTGACAAGATAAAGCCCAATGATCGTAAAAAACGGGATGCGGTGGTATCGGAATACAATATTTTATTGCAGTACTTTGACATAGTGCAATCGTGAAAGAGAAAATTTCTCTTGTAGTCTGATCCGGGCATTACGTGTTGTCTGTCTCAGACATGTTGTCTGTTCCACACCGTCGACACGTTTTTTTGTGTGTTTTTTTTAAATAACTTTATTGGCCGTCAGATATTTCCAATACTACGTCAAAAGACACGTTACAAGGCTAAAGATAAACTAGCTTTTGGATTCAAATATACTGTGCACGATGGCGACGTGGAGTAAATGTCTTTTGCGGAGCCGATCAATAACGTATTTGATCGGATCGGCGAATTATGAAATTAAAGCCGATCAGCATAAAATGCTAAATATTGGCCGACACCGATCAGCCCGATAAAATCGGTGTAAAGTCTAATAAATAACTAATAAACTTTTCTTTACCAGTGCTGGTTCATGAATTCTTTCTGAGTTATGGTGAAGGTGCAGAGTTTGTTGCAAAGAGAATCTTCATCCTGTGAATTAATGACAAATTGTGTTACATGTTACCACTTTGATGAAAGTCAACGTAGCAGTTTTTATGTGTATCCATTTAAGAACACAAGCAATACATGGACCAGATAAACCGAACAAGTGTTAAACAACTACGCTGCAACAACAGACATTTTAACCGCTATTTTTATTATGTTACATTACTTATTACTTTTTTAAAAGGCATGTGCAAAAAAAATTAAGTCTCACAGAATCTTCTGCCTG
>NC_084502.1:26218038-26243038 GCF_024500385.1 Phyllopteryx taeniolatus | reverse complement strand
ATGAGGTCACCGGTGAGCCGAACCAAAGACAGCAGAATGTGTTTGAGAGACGATGCCAAAGACAACGACTGGCAGCTCAGTGTTCCCAAGTGAGCTGCTTGGATTGCACTGATGTAGCTCTCTGATGGAATGACATCGTTGGCAAATGCATTTCGCTGAAAGGGAAAGCAAACAAAATATTAGGGATGGGCGAGTACCTATCACGCCGATACTGGCCGTATTTCAAGATATCAGGTAATCGTGAAGGCTGCCGATACCAGCCACAGATACTTAAAGGGAAGGGAAAAAAATGTGCTATCGAGCAAGTCCTCCTCGCCAGTAGTTGGTGCTATACTGCGGCGGTTTGATACATTGGTGAATCGTCAAGTGGGTCAGAGAGAAAGAAAGGTCTTTTTTCACAAGTAACAGTCGCTGTGTTAATTGAATTTTTTTTTAACAAACAAAAGATGACTGACTAAACATTATGCACATTGTGTAACAAACAACATGACCAATGTGCTTCAATATTTTATCAGGCTACCAAAAATTAAACAAAAAAAAACACTGGCCAACACAAGCGTTTGATATTATAGAAATATACTTAGTTATACAGCATTATATCTTCAGATCTGTCTACATCTTTTAACATGTAAGCACTTTAAGTTAGAACTGAAAAGAAAATTAAAATTAAAACCAAAAATGATGACAGTCTTTGCTCAAAGCCCAATATAGTCAGTAAAATGCATCTTGAGTAATTAGTATCACATCATTGTTCTGATTACATACCCACGACCCGATGTTGGGGAATTCATTGGTATGGATGCTGTTCCATGTCTCACATATTGTCTGTACAGCTGGTGGTAAGTTCTGCATAACATTCTGCCCTGTAAGCGTTCGGTTAAAAGGTTAGTGTGGAAATCAAAAAGTATAATTGACTGCACTGTTGAATATATCTGCACTAAATAATACAGCTACTTACCCAGCAAGTTGGCCTTGCAGCGGGTGGAGCCAATGGACAGCACAGCAGCATAACCTTGGAGCTTGGCATCTGACAGCTTATTTTCCCCTTCCTCTGGGATGTTTATTAGTAGATAAGACCTGAGACAAATCAAAGCTTTCAAGTTATAATCTATCATATAGGTTTAACTGTGTAAAGTTAACATGGATGAATTGCATGGATTAGATAGATGGTTATTGAAATCATAGGTTAGCACATCCAATTCTTGATGTACTAACAAAGATAAAACAAAGAAAGAACAACTAGTGCAAAAGGTTTAGGCTGGTATTGCAATTGATCACTCCTAATTGTAGCTGGTTAAAATTACAAGCATTCCCCAAAGGACACTCAACTCACTTTGTAAAGGTTGTGTAAACATCTACAAGCTGCAGTGTGGCAGACAACAAGTTCTTTGTGATCTCTGATGACTTTTGAGTATCTGCCTCAGTGGCAACCTTGGACAAATGTTCATCTAGGGACACTTGCACTTTGGAAATCACTGCATCCAATGTATAGATGGCTTGTAGTGAGGGTAGTTGATCGAGTGGAACGATGACATTTGGGTCGACACTGGAGAAGGTTGAAATCTGTTGTGTAACAGCAAAATAAAAAAAATAAAAAAGGACCATAATCAATGTGTTCATTCTCTGTGATAAGATTGTGAACATTACCTGTCTGGCAATGTACTCCTCTGCTAGCTCCACATCATATTTAACGGTGCTGCACTTAGCAGCTGTGATTTCAACCAAAGAGGCTGCTTGGTCTGCTTTCATTCCCTGCTTCACCAAGTGTTCCTGTCAGTGAGGACATGTACATAGTCATAAATCAAATCCAGACCAAAAGAGAAATTAAATAAAGAATGGAAAAAAAAAAAAAACAACACAACTCAATCTTTGAATCGTAATATAACTTGACAGTAGTTTTAAAATCAACAAACCTTAATCCAATGCACATAAGTAGACACTCTGAGACGTGATGACCATCGTAGAGTATGCAGGATATCGCTCTCACTGGGATCCCCGCATCCAGACTTGAGCTGCTCTATGAAAGCTTTTGAAGGTGGTAAAGCCCCCAAGATCCTCCACAGTACTAAAAAGAAGTACTGAAGAGAACAGGCCTCCTGTATAAAGTGATTAATAGGAGTTTATTCAAACCATTGAGAAAGCATTTTCATTATTCTGTCTGCCCTTGTTTTTATACACAATTTAACAATCAATTTAGGGAAAATGTTCTTGTTTTCTTGTACATTTTTAATTACAACAACCCAAATTTTGAATTATCTAGGGTAGGCTTTACACCATCAGGATTTTTGGGGCTAATCACCGAGTTTAAACCGATAACCGATTCGATCACCTGCAAGGGCCTTCTCATTTTTTGTTGTTGTATTAAAGAACAAAAAAACAACAACAGTACAATACATTAGCATACCTTACTTGCATCACGTGACGCACAGAGGCAACAACGCGACAGCAAAACAGATCTATGACAAGTGCTACCTAACACCATCGATTGTGGTTTCCCTTTTCTTAGGAGCCAGTCTGACTGTTTTGTCCTCGTTTGGCAAACGTTTTGTCCCCCGACATCACGCCTACTTCCATGTTATTTCATAAACATTGCGCTCGCCTGCGGATCGCATCTGTGATTGGCTGAATGTAAGTAGGTGGATCTTCTGCCTAGCGAGGACAGCTATTTTGACGGGATTACGGCTACATTAACAATTCGTCTTAAAGAGATGCTACAATTCAATAACATACAAAATGTAGATAGCATTTTTTGATGAAAATAAAATGATTTTCAGCCTTTTTTAACCGCATTAATGGATGGTCAAGGATGCGGAGGCAGAACTTCTGCCTGCAAGGGTAAAAGTTTTCGCTCACAAGACACGCGACTGTTCTAAAAACCTACACAACGGCAGTGCAGAACATCTCTGCAGTAAACGAGATTGAGTCTGCACTAATGCCTTAATTCGCAGATCCGATCAATGACTGCAAATTATGACATTACAGCCAATGACAAAATTTGCATATAATGCAAAATTTCAGTCAATCCTGTAAAGTCTGACATAGGTATATGAATTGCATGCTAGTAACATGCGGATTTTCACGCAAGATTAAATAAGGAGTTTGTGAGCAACTTTGTGCTTCCATTCTGTAAGCATTTGCTCTCACCATTGGAGAAATGGGCTTGTTCTCCTGTCTTCTTGCTGTGTCAAACTGAGAGCCTGCTGCCAGGAGTGAGATCAGCCAAGCATAAAGTTCATCATATTTCACTGCTCCATTGAACAGTTTTGGAAACGCCTATCAAAAAGAAATAATATGCACACTGAAAGGCTTTGTCACATTTCCTTGAGAACAACACAAGAACAACGGCCTCACCTTGGTGTCTAGTCTGCTGATATCATCTTCAGATGCCTCAGGGGATAAAACGCAGTAGAATTTGGGCTGAGCATTTGAATCTAGAAAAAGGGCAAAAACATATCATAATATTGTCAGATTATTGTGGAGCACCATTTTTAAAATGAAATCCAAATAGGCTGCAAGACCTTTGCTGCTTATTTATACAACTAGCTCACATTTGTGTTTTACCCGAATCCTATTCTTGGACTATGTAGCTTGTGATGGAAATGATTTTGGCTCCTGCACTTACTGGTTGGACAGTGCTTGGCCCAGTTCTCCTCCACCTCCTTAAAGCCATAGTAAAGCGGAAGACTGTTGCGCTTGCCGACATCCTGGAGAGAACTTGGCCCGGTTGATGGAGGGGTGAGGAGATTGTACTGCACCTAGAAATGAGTATCATTGGGAAAAGCTAAATATCTCCCATTATGGCTCAAATATTCAAATAAACTGGTACAAGAAAAACAAAACGATAACCATAGACATATACCTTGGTTAATTAGTCATCACTAAGAAAAGCTAACACTATCACTATACCAGGTATTCAGAGATAAATACAGGATCTACCTGTTCAAAAAGGTACAAGGGGGCCTTTGAGTAGTGGCGCAGCAGGTAGTCAAAAACCAGTAGCAGGCGAGCCAGGTTGAGGGGCACAGCCTTCAATTGGCTATCTTTGCTCAGTGCCACTTCACTGATTGCCTGGGTGACCAAAGTAAGGACTGTCCATCTGCCACGTTCCGACAGGTTGTGGAAAAGTAGTAGCATGAGTTGAAGGTGTTCAACATTAAGGTCATCCTCTCCGTGAATAGCTCCCTGAATGATGTGCTGCTTCAGTGTTCCCAAAAATCTATGAGAGAGATAAAGCGAGTGATCAAACTGACATAAGTCACTGTTGCTACATTGGGGTTTCAATGGCTCTTGCTGTTTTGTAGTGATGAGTTTGAGGTTGGGCTTAAAACCCTCCGAAAACATAACAGTAACAATACCTTTCCCAGACTTTCATACACTCAGGCACATCCGGCTGTCCTTGCATGCTGGCTTTGTGCTGCCAGATGAGGAGGAGCCTGGACAGAACTGAAAGTGACTGAGGGTGAATGTATAAAGGCCAGGGACCCTCTGAAAAGGGCGCAACACCAAGTTGCTGAAGAAGGGTGTTCTAAGAAAAAAAAAAGAAACACAGTGGTAAGACTTCATATGCGCTGAAATAAGTTGTGTTCCAAAACAAAGTATGTGTCACTGTACAGGTAGATAATACATTAGAATATGGCAGAAAAGTTCATTTATTTCAGTATTCATACATTATATACAGTCCCTTCCAAAGGTATTTGAATAGCAAGGTCAATTCCTTTGTTTTTGTTGTATCCTGAAGACATTTGGGTCTCAGATGAAAAGATGAATATGAGACAAAAGTTCAGAATTCTAGCTTTTATTTCATGGTATTTACATCTAGATGTGTTAAACAACTCGGGACAGAGCGCCTTTTTTTTTTTTTACCCACCCACTTTTCAAGTGAGAAAAAGTATTGGAAAATGTGACTGATGAGTGTTTCCAGTTGCTGAGGTGTTGCCTTTTAGATTGATTGCTTAAACATTAGATAGTGCTTGTTTTTGGCTTTGGGTTTCACCTGTGAACATAGCATTTTCTGTTAAGCAAACATGAAGACCAGAGCGCTGTCTATGGGAGAAAAGCAAACCATTTTGAAGCTGAGAGAAGAGGGAAAAACAATTAGAGCTAGTGCACAAACATTGGGCATAGCCAATACAACAATTTGGAATGTCCTGAAAAAGAAACTACTGGTGTAATGGCAACAGACATCGAACAGGTCGGCCAAGGGTATCAACAGCAGTTGATGACAGAAACATTGTGAGAGCTGTGAAGAAACACCCAAAGACAACAGTCAGTGACATCACTGCCAAGCTCCACAGGGCAGGGGTGAAGGTATCACAATCCACTGACTTCGAGAGAAGAAATATACAGTTCATACCACAAGATGCAAACCACTCATCAGCAAAGAGAATCAGAAAGCCTGATTGGATTTTGCAAAGAAGTACAGAGATGAGCCACATAGGTTTAGGAACAAAGTTTTATGGACTGATGAGACCAAGATTAATCTCTGCCAAAGTGATGGAAAATCCAAAGTATGGAGAAATAAAGGATCTGCTTATAATCCAAAACACATGCTCATCTGTGAAGCACGTTCGAGGTAAAGTAATGGCTTGGGCTTGCATGGCTGCTTCTGAACGGGCTCACGAGACTTTATTGATGATGCAACTCATGATGGGAGCAGCAGAATTAATTCTGAAGTCTACAAAACCATTTTGTCTGGCAATTTACAGAAAAATGCATCGAAACTAATCGGGACACTCTTCATCATGCAACAAGACAATGACCCAAAACACACCGCCAACACAAAAAAGATCCAGAATAGATTATGAATACCCACTTAAAGGCGAGGTAAAACGTGTGGCACTTGTAGGTTGTGTTGCTTTCACTCCTTTGTCCAGTTTAAAGTTCAAGTCTGGAAACTATGCCTTTTGACCAGTCAAAAGTTTTAGAACATGCCAATTTATTTATTTATTTATTTTTAATTAAAAGTCAAGTAGTTTAAGTCCAACAAATAGCTTGAAATGGTACAAACTAAGGTAAGTGGTAGCTTCCAGACGGTGAAAACAAAAACTAAAAAACTGAAATGAATAGCCACACAGTTTGGGAACTTCAACAACTGAGTTGAAAATTACCTTCTGAGGAATATTTGATTTCCATTTTCAAGATAATGCCACAAGTGTGTTCAGCTGTTATATCTGCCCACAGTGGCTACTTAAATGAGTCAACAGTTTAGAATACATTTTTGTTTGTGGATTGATTTAATGATTTCTTTTGTAACTTGAATAATTTATCTGTTCTGGAAAAATATGGGTGGCCATGCAGAATGGTAGATCTGTATGCCCTTTGTGCTGGAACAGTTGTGCTGTGCAGCAGGGGAGTTTGAAATACTCCAACATTTATTGAAAATGGAGCCGGACAGAAAGGGGTTTTAGGGGACAGACCGGACACGGACCTAGGGGTGCGAACCACAGCAGAACAATAGTTAGTCTAGATATTTGACCACAAGTAACGTTACAACGGTCAAAAAAACATGTCCTTATTTGTGGGTGGGGGGGGGGCACACCCGGTGAGGACTAATAACAACAAAATGTGGGTGTTCTAAAACGTTTGACCGCTAATGAATTTATTTATTGTTTTTTTTTTTTTTTAATCCTAAAATATTTCACTCTGAGTGTGTGTGCACCTCTATCAGTGTCACTTTTTGGATTGAACTATTGACACTCCTAATTTATTGCCTGTATATTGTACTTTATAGTGTGGGTAGAAAAATGTTTGAAAATAATTTCAGGCTTGTACTCGATCTTACCTGCAGGGATGGGGATGGCAGATCTGATGTTACCAGGGTGTGGTTGAAGTGATACAGAGCTAAAGAAAAGGCTTCATCTGAGGACCCTGAGGGGAAATAAATATTGTCGAGCAAACAGACCAATAAGAGGAATTTTCGTTCAGAGCAGCATTTTTTAACCATACCTTTTACATCTTTGTCCACATCTTTGATGATGGTGGCTAATGTTGCCATGTGTTGCTCTGTTAGAGATACACTTAGGTAGTTGCGGATAAAGTTGTTCCTGGACTTAAGCATGGAGGTGGTGATGAAGTTCAAAATGCTAGAGGCTAAACTGAGGAACTGGAGGGACAAATAAAAAGTAAATATTTAATAAGATTAACTTGGGCTGTGCAGGTCAACCTTTGTGCATTTAAAAAATAAATAAATAAAAAAATCTCACAAGCTCTGGATCTTTGCGACCCGCCAAAATGTTTCCATTCTCGCTTGGGTTCTGCTTGCTGGGGCTCTTCAGTCTGGGAGAGGTCTCCAGGGGAGGGGGGGGTGGAGGCGGTGGGGGGGCTACTTTGTCTTTGGTGGGTGAAATAGTCTCTTCGAACCAAAGTCCGAGGATGGGTTCACTGTCATCGTCTGCAATGGAAAACACGTGTCTATGACCATTTTGTGTAGAGGGAAGTTTCCCCAATACTTCACAGGTATTTATGGAGTGGTGGTAGAGTCAAACTTTAAACTATCTCGTTTCACCTACAATACTGCAAGTGGTGGACAAGAAAATGTAAAAAGTGAACATTTATCGGTGAATATCCACTTAAAGGGGAGGTAAAACGAAATGGGCCTGAAGAGAAAAATTTTGCCATCAACCTTTCAGTCATACACTTTTGGTAAAAATGGGTAATAAAGGAAAGCGGTCATGATTCATGTGGTGTCTTTTCCCAGCTTTGTTAACTTGAGCCCACAATGATTCACTTACACAAAGTTTATATATTTTTATAGAATTAAAAATTGCCAATTCAATCGTGCCTTAATTCATGGATTATTAAATATATAGATATATATATATATATACTGTATTATATATATGTTTGATTAATTATTTCCATTTATGAATAACTTTTTTTTTTTTTTTTTTTTTTTATCTAGTTTTTATCTAAGATGTGAATGACAATCAGCACACACGCAACATCTTTTTCAGGTCGAGGATTTTTACACTAATGCACCAAAGAAAGGGGCAACCGAATGCAACACCTATGCAAGGCTAAAACTCAGTTAATGAGCTATTAGTAGCAGCATGTCTGTGGCACTGTAAATGACAGAACATTTGCAGGTACTCATCAATGGCAATGTTACAGGTGGCCAGATAGACATATGACTGCATGCTTAGGCGTGTTGGTTTTGAAAGCATTTTTATCTTGTTAACATGCATTAGGACAATGTAACACGTCTCGGTGTAAAAGACGCAAGTGAGACCAACACTGCCACCGTTCACTTCTTTCAAACATGATAAAATATATGTGATACTGCTCTCCAAAAGATACAGCAACAGCATAAACTGTTAAACTATTGTATTTTCTGCAGAGTGTATATAAATATAAAATATAAAGACTACCAAAGAAGCCAGCAAGCTCTCATATTTAACCACTGGATACACAGTGACCCTAGCGAGATTACAAAGACAGAAGTCACACAGTAAACTCTGCTATGGACTAAAACCAATTACTTGGCTGAATATATGGATTTTTAACAGAGTAAATTCTGACAAGTTACATTTTCATTGCCCATGTGGATGCAAAAAGTACATATTTGTCTGACAATTTGTTGGGCGATCATGGTCGGGAAAGCATAACATTTTAGTGAGTAAATGAATAGACGCAGGATTTCTTGTCTAAACTTTCTGTGACTAGGCATATGCAGGAAGTGGGTTTCTCTAAAGATGTAGAATTTCGTAACTGATAATCCAAAATCAAGATGCCCAGATTCAATGCAAAAGTTGGGGTCTCTTTGATCAACATACTAGCATGGTGATGAGACTGGACCCCAATCCATGTAAAATGGAATGACCCACCCCACACACAGACTCGGTTTTCCAAATATTTTTTCTATCCTGACTTTGGAGGGCAGCATGGTGAACGACTGGTTAGCACATCCGCGAGGTCATGGGTTCAAACCTGGCATTCCTGTGTGGAATTTGCATGTTCTCCACTTGCCTGCGTGGGTTTTCTCTGGGCACTTCAGTTTTCTCCCACTTTCCAAAAACATGCATGGTAGGTAATCGATGACTAAATTGTCCGTAGTTGTGAATCTGAGGGTGAATGTTTGTTTATGTGCGCCCTGCGATTGGCTAACTACCAGTTCAGGGTGCACGCTGCCTTTCACCCAAAGTCAGCTGGGATAGGCTCGAGCACACCCACAACCCGAGTGAGGATAAGCAGTTCAGAGAATGGATGGATTGATGACTCTGGAACGCATTGAATTGTAAATTGAATAGTAGAGATAACGCTGTGCATTTTAAAAGGCCTCAAAGGACTCTGGATGTGGACTACCGGACCTCTTACTTTCAAGCTTTAAGTGCAATAACACAGAAAGACAAAAAGGTTCTAGCTAATTACACACTCGTAGCTTTAAGTAGATATTCACAGTTGCATGCAACATAGAGTAAGTATAACTTGTCAGATGTCAGTGAGACGCAGCATAGTATACTTAAGCGCACAGTAGAAGCACAAGTTGAATTCGTCATGTTCAAGAATAATACCACTGATTTGAAGTGGGTTCTACGTTATTTTTGTATCGTCAATATTTTAGACATGTATGACCCATAATGCAGTGTGCATTTAAAACAAATATCATGACCAAAAAATGAAGAGAACTTGCCAAAATTACCACACATTTTTATGCTTGCAAAAGAAAATAAAAAAATATATATAACATTAATACAATGCTTACGCAGTCTTTACTGTCCGGCAAAAAGAACGGCTGCTGAAGCTTTGTAGGACTTACCTTAAACGGCATTACAAAAGTGACCATACAGAGAAAAGGCAGAAAAAGAAGGTATGAAAGCACAGATTCGTTTCCATCAGGCACCCAGTGCGGTTACAAACCATGTTCTGAGGACCCACATAATTAGACCACTGGTATTATCCTTTGAAGCACATTGAACCACAGATGAATCTCTTTGACAAAAAAATGTTAATGAAATTCGGCCAATTATAACAAAAGGCACCCTTCACACAACTGACATTTTGCCAAAGTTCCTTCCTCTGTGGCTCTTAGCTAATGTAGCTGTAGATCATAGCCTACATAGTGAGACATACAATAACAAAATGAGTGTAGGACAGTGAAGTGTACACCAAGTCTTTTGACCCGAGGACAGAAAACTGCTGACCTGAGACACAAGCTGCACTTGTCTTCTCCTGTCTTCTCTCTGCCGAGATAGTAGACACTGTCAACTGCACTATCATATAGGGTGACTGGACAAAAATGTTAGACATTTTTGTGAGTGTGCGGCATGTGTTTATTCTTCTCACTGCTCTCCACAGATAGCCGTGGCTCACAGATTATTTTCAAAAAGCTGCACACACTGACAATAGCACAAAGACCAAACCCAGCCAAGGCTTTCCTTTTTGCACCTGCCTACAAGCTTTGGCCTACACGCCCCAATTCTGAGGGGATACTTTAGAGGCATTACACCGAACTTTTAAGATATTGACTAGCTGGTTTGTACAATGTTATAGCAATTCCCACGTTAGATGAGGCAGCTGTGACTATCTGTATTAGAACTTTAAATCCCCATGTCCATTTACAATTCAGGATTGTGAAAGCACTACATTAAGTAGTCTAACCCTTAACTCTTAATAGTTCTGAAAGCTAATGCACTACATTCATTCAGCAGTTATCTACAGTTGCAAGTGCCAGCTACTGCTCTACATCTGTCATAAAATATGTGGCAGTGATTTGAGTTAATATATAAAAATGTTAATACCCTTGTTTCTATTTAAGTAATCTCATTCAATTTATTCAACTATAATACAAAAAAATGTTTGAGTTGAGGTGTGTGTCAAAGGTGTAATCTTGTATTGTTTTGCAAACCTGATATGGTATCTGGTGGATGTTGTGCTGAAGCTTACCGAGGTGCTCAGCACAATTTACCTTGGCTGCTGTCCTCTTCAGTGCTGCTGAAGTCATCCTCATAGTAGGTGTTAGAATCAGTGGAAGCACTGGCATCACTGCTGACTGAGCCTTTTCTCTGGCGCTGGAGAACACAAGCCTAATGGAAGCAAAAGGGAATAAACCTAAAAAAAATCAGTCATACTGGGACGACGGGCATCCCAGACTAGACTTTACGCCGATCCGATCGGTGTTATCGGTATCGGCCGATAATTAGCATTTTATGCTGATCGACTGATCGGCTTTCATGTCATAAGTCGCCGATCCGATCAATCCACTCAAGACATTTAACTCTGCGTCTTCGTCACGTATGAATGCAAAAGCTAGTTTATTTTTAGCCTTGTCACGTGTCTTGTAGCGCAGTACTGTATAACTATCTGACTGCCAAAAAAGTTTTTTCAATCTTGTCGGTGAAAAAACACGTCGGTGTGGGACTATTTTGCGGTGTCTCAGACAAACAACATGTAAGTTATTTGCAGTCTGTGCACAACTGAAGTATGTCGTGGGGAACGTCCTCAAAATGCTTCAACACAACAAATTTGATCGAGCACCTGAAGAATGTACACGAGGATCATGCCGCGTTCAAGCAGCGCAGTGTGGGAGAAAAAAAATAATAAAATAAAGTCAAATGGACTCGAACTCTGGACAACACCCCCATCCATATAGCTGGGACAGTGAGAAAAGTTAGAGTAAGATTTGTCCTAAATTTATGTCAGCGGCCAATACTTGAATGCCCCCTAGAGGTCATTGGTGTTTTAACTTTTGTCTAAAATGCTAGAGAATAATTTGAACTGGGACGGCCAGGACACCCGCAACCCTTGTGAGGATAAACTGTACAGAAAATGGATGGATGGATACAGTATACAGTACAAAAGTATATACAATAAATGAACAAGTCATGTAAATAGACATTGCTCCGTCTTGTGATCGCATCAGTGATCGGTCCCAAAAATCCTGATCGTGTAAGGCCTATCTCAGACAGCTCAAAGGTTTTATTCATGACTGATCCTTTCACTTCACTTTTGACCTCCATCATCTCTCTATTTGGGAAAGCACCTCTCTTTAAGCCACAATGACATTTTTAGGAGTTAGGGAGTGACAGTCATCATTGATAGTACCTTTTTGTAGGCAGTGGAGAGAAGGGTGAAGAGAAGGTTGGTCAGCGGTACAGAGTCGGTGAGCCTTTGGACCCTCTGGATGGAAGTGCTCTGCGCCATGATGTTGAGCTCAGCAGGTGGACCATCACTCGCCCAAGCCTGCAGGGAAAGAGAGGGATGGGTCATGAATTGGTGATTACCTTGAATGTTCATGACAAAAGCACCAGTGTATTGTGACAAGAAATCAACTTACTCTGTGCAGGGCCTCAACTTGCAAATCCTGGAAAAGTGATGTTAAAAGCTTGATGGCGTGGTTGGCCAAGATCACGGACAAAACTCCAAATCCTTGGTGTCTTAAAAAAGATAAGAATAACTAGTACACAATTTAGGATAAGGATTTCAAGGACAATGTAGTTGATTGTGTGTGGCCACTATTGAGATTCTATACTAATGAGGAACCAATCATCTTTTTCTATTGTCTGTAGATATTTGAACTTAAGGATGAAATTCTACCAAATTATTTTTTTATAAAAATCAGTAGACATTAACAATGCTAAAATAAATGTAATAATTCCTATGTTCCATCACCTTTTTTCAAATAAAACGCTGCATAAAAGCACAGACAAAAACTAAATTGCAACATAAATATTTATAATCACATATCTAGTCATTTACCCTTTGGCAGGACCCAATTTCGGTGACCCGGCGCCATCCTTAGTGCGAGCAGCAATATCTCGGACACGCAAGGCAGCCAAGGGATCTTTCTCTTTGCCTTTATCTGCCAGGGCCGTGGGGCTCAGGTTAAGAATCAGGTATAGGCTGTTTAAAAGGCACCACGCGCCAAGCAGCTGGAAGTTCTGATAATGCTACAGAACACAACACCAAACCATTAAGTATAATGCAACATACAACTGAAATTCATATATAAACATAACTGTTATAGTGTTATTAAGTGGCCTGGTGCTAACCTCTCCGCCAGCTCGGCGAGAATTGCTGATGGCTTGCCCAATCATTTCATAGATCTCCAACTGTTGCAAACACATTACACATCAGTCAAATTATACACTTCACAAGAATTCTTCCCTGTAGCAAAATATAACTTGTTACTAACAAATAAGGGGCAAAAATATTGTAGTAATAAAACTCACACATTTCTGGACTATTGTCGCAGCGTCATTTTCATAGTCCTCCTCTTTAGTCCCAGTGGAGGCAGAGCGAAGTTGCAAGCCACTTCCTACCTGTAGAATGGCCATGCAGGTGGCGACGCTCACACCTAAAACCAGAAAAGGTTTTTTTTTTTTCCCCCCCTGCTTACATGTTTTACATTTTACTTTGTCACATGCACGCATCATCAAGAGGGCAGGATTACTTCTGGCATTGAACGCATATGCAATGTGTTAGTTTGTTTGGTTGTTACTAGACTTTACACCGATTTTATCAGCCTGATCGGTATCGGCCGATAATTACCATTTTATGCTGATCGGCTTTAATGTCAGAATTCGCTGATACGATCAATGCTCCGCAAGACATTGACTCCGCGTCGCCATCGTGCACAGTATATTTGAATCCAAACGCTAGTTTATTTTTAGCCTTGTCGCGTGTCTTTTGACGTAGTACTGTAAATATCTGACAGCCAATAAAGTTATTTTTAAAAAATAAATAAATAAATAACATGTCAGCGGTGTGGAACAGACTACACGTCTGAGACAGACAACACGTAATGCCCGGATCAGACTACAAGACAAATTTGCTTTTTCGCGATTGCACTATGTCAGACTACTGCAATAAAATCTTGTATTCCGATACCACCGCACCCCGTTTTTTACAATCATTGGGCTTTATAACAAATTGAACACTTGTTCAAAAGTTGTAGTCGTATAAAGAATATTTGGCTTATTCCTAGTCAGCGGATCTAAGCTCATAAATGCACAGCCATGAACCTAACGTATTGTATAATGTAAGGGCCAGCTGTGGCCCATGGTTAGGATCATTGCCTGCCACCGTGGGGGACCTAGGTTCAAGACCCCGACTGGACCATCTGCCAACACGGACTCACGGCTGTGGTGTCCTTGAGCAAGACACTGATACTCCGAAATGCTCCCCGGGCGCTTCAGCTGCCCCAGTGTGTTCCACTAACGTGTATGTGTTCACTGTGATGGGTTAAATGCAGATAACAAATTTCGTGTACATGCATCCATGTTCATGACAATAAAAGATGATACTTCTTATGTCACAAAATGCTAAATCCTTAAGTGACAATGCACAAAGGCTGTTAATGCTTTTATGTTTAAATGTGAATTTAAGAAAAACTGCTGATTATATAAAAAAGGAAACCAATTAGTCGTATACTATTAAGTGAAAAGTCTTATTTTCTGTTTTGTATTCATAATTGCTTTTTAACCAAGCAAAAATATAGTTAATCCAAATGATTGATAGAATTTTCAGTAGGATACTCGAGAGGACTAAAATATTTCTTAGCTGCAGCCCCTAAATTCAACTCCCCCATTATGTTGTTGTTTTCATTGTTTCATAAATTCCTTGCTTCAGGTCCCTGTGCGATTAAGCTGCAAAAGATTGCTCATCAAAATTAGAAAGTTGTTCCTCAAATGAAAAAATTATTGGCAAAACTGCTTGTCAAACAAAAAAAAATTCGAGCCTTGTTTACATATAACATTTGTATAAATAGAGACATTTATCAAATTTTTGCAATTTTAGCTTCAAACAACATCATGTAATAAAACCATAGTTACTGGTTACAGTGCCAAAAAATGTAACAAATAAACAAATATAACCCAAGCAAACTTAAAATGCTGTTTTTAAATGGTGATTTCATTTATCAAGGAAAAAAAAGCTATTCAGTTACCTGGCGCTGTGTGAAAAAGTAATTACCCTTGTTAAATCATGACTGAATTGTGGCTAATCACAACTCTTGGTTAATTTTCACTGATTACTACACCCAAGCCTGATTACCCCCAGATCTGTTCAATCAAGAAATCACAAACAGAATCTGTCCCAACAAAATCAAGTCTGACAAAAGATCTAAAAAAAAAAAAAAGCTGCAACAAAATGACACAATCCAAACAAATTCAAGAACAGTCAAGAAAGTAATTGCCATCTATCAGTCTAGAAAGGGTTACAAAGCCATTTCTAAAGCTTTAGGATTCCAGCGAACCAAAGGCAGAGCCATTAGCCTCAAATGGAAAAATTATGGAACGGTGGTGAACCTAACCAGGAGTGGCCGGCCTAAAAATTTACCCCAAGAGAAGAGCAATGACTCATCCAGGAGGCCACAAAGGAACTCAGGACAACTTATTATGACGCAACAATAAGGAAGAGACTCGGCAAAAATGGCATTCATGGCAGAGTTCCAAGGTGAAAACCACTGCTAACCAAAAAGAACATGAAGGCTCGTCTTCTTCTTCTTTTCCTTTCGGCTTGTCCCGTTAGGGATCGCCACAGCGCGTCATCCTTTTCCATGTAAGCCTATCTCCTGCATCCTCCTCTCGAACACCAACTGCCCTCATGTCTTCCCTCACGACGTCCATCAACCTTCTCTTTGGTCTTCCTCTAGCTCTCTTGCCTGGAAGCTCCATCCTCATCATCCTTCTACGAATAGACTCACTATTTCTCCTCTGGACGTGTCCAAACCATCGAAGTCTGCTCTCTCTAACTTTGTCTCCAAAACATCGAACCTTGGCTGTCCCTCTGATGAGCTCATTTCTAATTTTATCCAACCTGGTCACTCCGAGCGCGAACCTCAACATCTTCATTTCTGCCACCTCCAGCTCTGCTTCCTGTTGTCTCTTCAGTGCCACTGTCTCTAATCCGTACATCATGGCTGGGCTCACCACTGTTTTAGAAACTTTGCCCTTCATCCCAACAGAGACTCTCTGTCACATAACACACCTGTCACCTTCCTCCACCCGTTCCAACCTGCTTGGACCCGTTTCTTCACTTCCTGACCACACTCACCATTGCTCTGGACGGTTGACCGCAAGTATCTAAAGTCCTCCACCCTTGCTATCTCTTCTCCCTGTAGCCTCACTCTTCCCCCACCACCCCTCTCATTCATGCACATATATTCTGTCTTAATTCGGCTAATCTTCATTCCTCTTCTTTCCAGTGCACGCCTCCATCTTTCTAACTGTTCCTCTAGCTACTCCCTGCTTTCACTGCAGATCACAATGTCATCTGCAAACATCATGGTCCACGAGGATTCCAGTCTAACCTCATCTGTCAGCCTATCCATCACCACTGCAAAAAGGAAGGGGGTTTTCCTACATTCCTCAGGAATCTTCTCACACACTAGAATTCTATTGAACAAGCTGGTAAAAAACTCCACAGCCACCTCTCCTAGATGCTTCCATACCTCCACAGGAATGTCATCAGGACCAACTGCCTTTCCATTTTTCATCCTCTTTAATGCCTTTTTAACTTCCCCCTTACTAATCATTGCCACTTCCTGGTCCCCCACACTTGCCACTTCTACACTTCCTTCTCTCTCATTTTCCTCATTCATCAACTCCTCGAAGTATTCTTTCCATCTAGCTAGCACACTGCTGCCACCAGTCAACATATTTCCATCTCTATCCTTAATCACCCTAACCTGCTGCACATCCTTCCCAAGTTCCTTTCCTGGATCCCGTACATACCCATCACTTCTTCATCACCCCTATTACCTTCACCAACATGTCCATTACAATCTGCACCAATTACGACTCTCTCTCTCTGTCTGGGACGCTCAGAACTACTTCGTCTAGCTCCTTCCATAATTTCTCTTTCACCTCTTGGTCACATCCTACCTGTGGGGCATAGCCACTAATCACATTACACATAACACCCTCAATTTCAAGTTTCAGCCTCATCACTCGATCAGATACTCTTTTCACCTCCAAGACATTCTTAGCCAACTCTTTTAAAATAACCCCGACTCCATTTCTCTTCCCATCTACACCATGGTAAAATAATTTAAACCCTGCCCCTAAACTTCTAGCCTTACTGCCTTTCCACCTGGTCTCCTGGACACACAATATATCAACCTTTCTCCTAATCATCATGTCAACCAACTCCCGAGATTTTCCTGTCATAGTCCCAACATTCAAAGTCCCCACATTCAGTTCTAGGCTCTCTGCTTACCTCTTCTCTTTCTGCCAAAAAACCCGCTTTCCACCTCTTCTTCTTCTTTGACTTCGACCCACAGTAGCTGAATTTCCAACGGCGCCCTACAGGTTGACGGCGCCGGTGGCGGACGTTGTTAACCCGGGCCATGACCGATCCGGTATGGAATTCTTTGGATGAAAGCTCATATTTGTTTGGCAAAGATTTAAGCCGGATGCCCTTCCTGACGCAACCTTCTGCATTTATCCGGGCTTGGGACCGGCTTACAGTTTGCACTGACTTGTGCCCCCCATAGGGCTGCATTGAAGGCTCGTCTTACTTTTGCAAAACTTTTGGGAGAACATTATATGGACTGACGAGATCAAAGTTGAGCTTTTTGGAGGTTGTGTGTCTCGTCACATCTAGCGCAAATGTAGCACCAGCACAGGGCAAGGTAACTGAATAGTTTTATTTCCTTAATAAATGAAATCACCATTTAAAACTGCATTTTAAGTCCACTTGGGTTATATTTGTCTGATATTTATATTTTGATGACCTTAAACATCAAAGTGGGTAAACTATACAAACAATTTAAGAAGGGAGCAAATACTTTTTCAGGGGACTTTATGCTTGTTAGCAGTTTCCGGTAGTCACATAATTGTCACATATAGCGAATGAAATGATTGTGACACATCACATAAATCTTCCATCCCTGCATGCATGCACGCATTTTTAACTCTCTCATCCTCTTTTCTCAGTTTTACAGGTCAGGCAAGGCGATCACAGCAAAATATTGAAAGCACGTCGGGCCAAAAGTTTCCAACATGACGATAAATCACTGCTTCTATAACGTATAAATGGGCACCATGTTTTGGTAATGTTCAGCGCAAATGACTGCAATTGCCTTCCCACAGGCTCCTTTCAAAGAATGTGAAAATGATTCCACTCATGTCTGTTCAGTCGTTAAATATAGCAATCAAATTGCTTCTTGGCTACACTTACCGCTATAGTAACCTAGCTCCTCTCTGTTCGCAACCCTGTTGTTAGTGTAGCAGTGCAAGCCATCTAGCAATGATGGATAAATATGGAATTTAATTCAAATTTGATTAGGGTCCATACTATTAAACAGGTCATCAAACATTCAGGTTGAAACCCTGGGAAAAAATATCCTACGCCATTTATGGGTGTGCATGAAAGTTATTTTTAAGTGCTGTTGGGATTATGAGGGGGTCCTTGGAAAGATTTATCCACTGTAAGGGGTCCCAGGACCCCAAAACGTTTGTGAACCCCTCCTTTAAAATACTTTTTAGAAATCTCAGATCAATAATACAAATCAATAACTCAAAGAATGATCATCTTACCAGCATAGAGACAACTCAAAGCCAGGACAGTCATGTCCAGTAATCTGCCTGGTGTCAGTGGCTCCAGTACAGGCAGAGAGAGCGTGTCCAAAGCCATGGTTACATCAATCACCAGTGAATGAAATCTGGGTAAGTTGAAACATGTTCATTATTCACAGACAAAAACTGACACAGGCACTGCCCATACAGAGTACCGTATTTTCACGACCATAAGGCACACTTAAAAGTGTTACATTTTCTCCAAAATGGACAGGGGCGTCTTATAATGTGGCGCCCCTTGTGTGTGCACCGAGTTCCAAAATCTGTAAATGTTGTTGTGTGACTTTGATGAGCGCTCCGCTTGACTGACTGGGAGCATTTCCTGCCGGCACGCTGCTTATATAGAGGAGAGGCGGACGTGACTCAGGACAGCGTGCGGACATTAAAGGGGGAAGGATGCGCGTGAAAGAGGACGCTAAAGGCATGCCCCCAGTAGGTATATAGCGCCAGTATGTGCACAACATCCGTTTGGCTAAGGACCCCCGAAAATGGCACCTACGAAGAGACACGCTTACGAAGCACAGTTTAAACTCCAAGCTGTCAGTTACGCGGAGGAACATGGGAATCGAGCAGCTGCGAGAGAATTCAAGATCAACGAATCCATGGTTCGTAAGTGGAGGAAGCAGGAAAACGAGCTTCGCCAAGTCAAGAAGACGTAGCTGAATTTCCGCGCAAAGAAGGCGAGGTGGCCCGAGTTGGAAGACCAACTCGAGCAATGGATTAATGATCAAAGAACAGCCAGGAGAAGCATCATTTATGGATGAGGATTGATCAAAAAATAACGTGAGTACATAGTTAAATACTTCAATAAAGTACAGCCGAACTCAGTTTTGCTCCCGCTGACTTTTTAAAAACATATACTAGCATGCATGCTAGCATACGTTTTAAGCTAGCGTATGTTTTACCATGCCTGCGCCCAATAATACACCTTATGTATGTGATAAATGCAGAAATAGACCCCGTAGCTGAGACTGCGCCTATTAATACGGTGCGCCTTGTGGTCGCGAAAATACGGTAAATGCTAAAAAAATATGCACAACCATAACATACCCATTGCGGACAGCTGTGGCATCAGCTACTGTGGCAGGCATGATGAAGAAAGAGTTTGCTGATACGGCATCTTGGAAACGGTTAATGTAACGTAGAAAGTAGGGCAGGTTGAGACACACTCGCAGCAACTTCTCAGACCCACCTGAGAAGACAAAGAGGAATCTCTTTCACAGTTTGCCCAAAATTGGCATACCAGAAGGCCCTTTCACAAAGTTTCCACAAAACTGTCTCATCAGAGAGACAACAGTCGAGCTTGCATTTATTAGCCTACTGCAATTGCCTTCCACACAAAAATGTGGGCGAATTGAGTCTCTAGTGTCAAACTTTATACTTTCCACTATTCCTTTTAACTCAGTCGTAGTTACACCTGTAATGCTTCTACTACTACCCTGGAAGTTGGGAAATTTGCCAGTCTAGTTGAACCCCCAATATCTCTCTACTTAATTATTCATCTTCCGTACAGCTTATCCTGGCAAGGGTTGCCGGAGTGCTGGAGCCTATCCCAGCCGACTTTGGGCGAGCGGCGGGGTACACCCTGAACTGGTCGCCAGCAAATCGCAGGGCACATATAAGCAAACAACCATTCGCACTCACATTCACACCTACGGGCAATTTAGAGTATTTAATTAACCTACCACGCATGTTTTTGGGATGTGGGAGGATGCCGGAGTACCCGGAGAAAACCTACGTAGGCATGGGGAGAACATGCAAACTCCCCACAGGCGAGGCCAGATTTAAACCCAGGTCCTCAGAACTGTGAGGCAGAAGTGCTAACCAGCCAACCACCATGACGCCTTTACTTAATTACATTATGAAATTAAATATTAAAATGTGTCTAGTAAGGAGGGAATACATTACATCTGCATGTTTTTATGAGGAACTTTGTCCTCAAAATCTATACATTAAACCACATCCTTTCATGGGTAGATATTGGGCTTTACATGATCAGGATTTTTGGGGCCAATCAGCAAGTTTAAAAAAACGATAACCGATCACCGATCTGATCACAAGATGGAGCAATGTATCTAAATGACTTGTTCATTTACTGTAGATACTTGTGTACTGTATACGAAGTATCTTCAAAAATATTCTCTATTCAGGTCATGTATTGTAATCAGTCAGGTCAAACCAACATTACAACATGACGGAAATAATGGGTGCTAACTTCTGTAATTAAATTACTTTATTGTAATTAAATTACTTCACACACACCGAAACTTTAAGAGCATGAGTCGACATAACGCCGGCATGTTTACGTTCAACCGTTAGCGCTAGCACTAGCTTTCTAGGCTACATAACGTTTTGTTGCCTGCTGCCGTATCGTATTAAAAGTACATGAACATAACTCAAGCAATCCTTGAATTAAAGTTCTCTCCCGAACACCGGTGACCACCAGCACACGTTTTTCCCCATTTTGTTCTTATAATACAGATGATGCGATCCATTGTTGTTGTCGTCACCATGGTAACGAGTGTATCCGGTCGCGTTTGAGTTGACTAGGTAAAGCCCAGGGATCGTAAAAGACAGGATGTGGTGTATCGGAATGCAAGATTTTATTGCAGTACTCTGACATAGCGCAATCGTGAAAGACCGAATTTGTCTTGTCGTCTGATCCCGGCATTACGTGTTGTCTGTCTCAGACGTGTTGTCTGTCCCACACCGCCATGTTTTTTTTAAAATAACTATTGGTGGTCAGATATTTACAGAGCTACATCAGAAGACATGCGACAAGGCTAAAAATAAACTAGCTTTTGGATTCAAATATACTGTACACGATAGCGACACGGAATAAATCTCTTTTGCGGACATTAAAGCCGATAAGCATAAAATGCTAATTATCGGCCGATACCGATCAAGCCAATCATATCGGTGTAAAGTCTAGTAGATATTCTTCCAATTATGTTCCCATTAAATTTTGAAGAGAATCCTCCTGATACAGAATATATATACACTATTAATATGTTCCTGCGTATTCCATTTGAAATTAATTGTTTGTGCGTGTGCAAGGTCTCGGAAATGTTCTACTCACCCAGTTCTTGTAAACTTGACACATTCTGAGAGACAAACGCATTCTTCATTTTGGCTTGAACAGCTTGGTCAGATGTCTGGTCATCACAATCGCTCTCTGCCTATAAAGAGACACTCATAAGAATTACAACAAAAAATGTATGGTCGTAGATCACGGACATCCTCAAATTGTTTATGATACATTAAAGAGTATATTTAGCATAACTTACCTGTATGTGTGCTGAAGGGGCCAAAATGGTGCTCAGGTCGGGGTTAAAAACCGAAGTCAGCTGATTAAAGAAATTCATCTGTACTTCTTTGTGCCTCAGTTCTGGGTTCACAGCACTGGGCGCCTCCTTCTGATCCTCTACTGTTAAAACAAAAGTACAATTAATTTTAAAATTGTAATTTACAACATCGTCCCATGGGATTATTGGGACCGTTTTATAGATGCATAGCAACATTACCCACAATACAAAAATGACTTGTGATGCACCAAAATCAAAATTCTCGGCTCAAACAGAAATCGGGGAATCCAAGGCCGAATACCGAAAACTAAAAGACTTTATGCCAATTATCAGCAAAATTGCATTTATGGCTATGACCGTGTACTAACCTCACTAAAATCCTATCACAATATTTGTTCTCATCAGTCGATATCGATATAGAGTGGAACCTAGATTTAATGGCCTGATAAGGGGGAGGGGCCGGCCGTTAAATCCGACTGTCCGTTAAATTTAAACACTTTCTTCGTGGCCAAAATCACCTACACAGTACAAAATGATTGTTTAGTACTTTTATCGTGGCCTAAAACACACAGTACAGTACAACATTATTGAAAATAAATATTTAAAAGTTTTAAAGTTTATCCAAACTTCGCTCACTGGTCCAGCATGGGAGAGATGATAAGTTCCAACTGGACACTATTTTATGTCTATTGAATCCGAAGTCCATTTAATCGAGGTTCCACTAGTTTGGCAATGTGGGGTCATTTTGGTTTTGCAAAGTCTCACAAGAAACAATCGTTAACCACGGCTGCAGCAGGTGCGTCTCACTGCTAAAATGCTGTGTGCGTGGGTGTACTTACGCCACATGATTGGTTCAGTGTAGATCAACTCGCATTATTATTGGCTTATTGTATTGTCTGTCATAACATGGACAAATGCAGTTTATCGAAGTCTATTGGTCACGTCTCAAATGTTTACCAAGGAAGAGTTGCAGGTATGTGCCAAAAAATTTGAATATCAAGGGAAAGTCCATTTACTTCAATAACATATTAAAAAAATAATAATAATTATTAGTTCACCACACACAAAGTGAAATATTTCAAGCCTTTATTTGTTTCAAATTTGATGATCATGGCAGAAAGAAAAAAATAAACAAATCCAGTATTTCACAAAATTTGAATATTTTCTTTGACCAACAAAAATGGATCTTAAACAGAAATATTGGCCTTCTGAAAAGTGTATTAGAGTAATACGCCTTCAGTACTTTGTTGGGCCTCCTTTTGCAATAATTACAGCATCAAAGCGGCGTGGCAGGGAGGTGATCAGCCTTTGGCACAGTTCAGTTCAGCTGTGCCCCTTAAACTTGGCATCGTTTGGCCTTCACAAGTGCATCATTGTTATTTAAGTCAGTGCACCCTAAAAAAACAAATAAAAAATAGCAACAAAAGTTACTTTTATTGAAAAATAGCAGTGAATGTTCTCTCCACTCCCACAGGCCAAATTGGACCCCTTGACGGGCCGGCTCTGGCCCGCAGGCCGTATGTTAGACACCACTGAACTCGTAAATTTTCAATGGGGTTATAATCAGGTGAATTTCCTGGCCAATCAAGTACTGTTATTCCATGGCTATGAAACCAGGTATTGGTCGTTTTGGCTTTGTGAGCAGGTGCCAAATCCTGCTGGAAAATCAAATAATTGTCTCCAAAAAGCTTGTCAGCAGCGGCAAGCATGAAGTGCTCGGAAATCTTCTGGTAGACAGCTGCGTTGATTGTGGGCTTGATAAAAGACAATGGACCCACACCAGCAAATGACATGGCTCCCCAAACCATTACTGACTGTGGAAACTTCACACTGGACTTTAAGCAGCTTGACCTTTGTGCTTCTCCAGTTTTCCTCCAGACTCTGGCACCTTGACTTCCAAATGAAATGCAAAATTTACTTCAATCTGAAACGAGGACTTGGGACCACTGCGCAACAGACCAGTACTTTTTCTCCTTAGCCCAGCACAGACGCTTCTGACGTTGTTTTTGGTTCAGGAGTGGCTTGACTCATGGAATCCTACAGCTGTAGCCCATGTCATGCAAACATCTGTATGTGGTGGTTCTTGATGCACTGACACCAGCCTCCACTCCTTATGAAGTTCCCCCAGATTTCTGAATCGCCGTTCCTTGACAATTCTCTCAAGACTGCGGTCATCCTGTTCACTTGTGCACCGTTTCCAGCCACATTTTTCCCCTCCTCTTAACAGCCCCTTAATCTACTTTGATACAGCGCTCTGTGAGCATCCAGCTTGTTTTGGAAATTCTTCTTGAGACATTTTCTTCTTATGAAGGGCGTCAATGATGGTTTTCTGCACAACCATGAAGTCAGCAGTTTTCCCCATGATTCTGAAACCTACTAAGCCAGAATGAGACCATTTAAAGGCTGAGGAAAACTTCTGCAGGTGTTTTGCGATAATTAGCTGACAAGATTGGGACACAGGGAGTCTACGATGTTGGACTTTGTCATGATATTCTAATTTCGTAAAATACTGGCCTTTGTTTATTTTTTTGTCTTTCTGCCATAATCATCAAAACTGAAAAAAATTAAAGGCTTGAAATATTTCACTTTGTGTGTGGTGAACTAATATAACACACAAGCTTCACTTTTTTAAACAAATTATTGAAATAAATGGACTTTCCCCTTGATATTCACATTTTTTGGCACGAAATCCATATATGCACTCCACACAGGTGAGGCCGGATTTGAACCCGGGTTCTCAGAACGGTGAGGCGAATGTGCTAACCATTATCTACCGTGTCATATTCAGTAAAGTAATAATACCAGTCTTACCATCGGAAAGCGTTTTAACAGTTTGAGGCAGCTTGGCAGACTTCATCATTGCAGTGAAAGTAATAATTTCTGTGCGGTCCAGTCTGCTACTGCCAGTGCAAAGTCCTTTTATTAGAAGAATAAGGTGTTTCTGCAAAAAAAAAATGTATAGCACCATTTGATTTAAAGGCAGGGTTGAACACAGTAGAAAACAATCCAAATACAACTCAAATAATCTCAAAGTGACAGTAAACAGCTTTTAATGGTAAAATCGAATTACAACCTCGAAAGGGGCTGATCTCACCTGTGACACTGCACATGCTTCATCTGGGTTCTCCAGGCGTAGCAAAGAGAATTCAATCAGAACTTTGCATGCCGCAGCAACTGAGA
>NC_084502.1:26138038-26213038 GCF_024500385.1 Phyllopteryx taeniolatus | reverse complement strand
TATATATGTATATATATATATATATGTGTGTGTGTGTGTGCATATATATATGCATATATATAAATATATATATGCAGATATATACATGTGCGTATATATGTGTGTGTGTGCACACGCCTTTCGTTAAAGCTTTTTTTTTTTTTAAATCAACTTTTAAAATGTATGGACTGCATTTCTTAAGTTATCTTCAATGGGGGGGTTCTTTCAAAAATAAGGACATTTCCAAGTTGCTCTCAAACTTTTGAACACTAGTGGATATTTTTGAACACTGCTTTTTTTTTTTTTTTTTTTTTTTTTACTGTGCTTAACTTCTCTAAGAGTGCGTCGCAAATTAATGCGGGTCACAGTTAAGAACCTCAACAGATTTTCTCATATACAATACGGGTAAGAGCAAAGGGCGCCCTACCATCATCAACACACCCACCTACCATAATTAACACAACCACACATTTTTGTTACAATAGAGGAGATAACATGCTGAAATGACACTACGGTGCGCCCAGGCAAGTCTGGAAAAGACTGGCGAAGCTATTCAGAACGAATCTTTTGCGATAAACATTGACATTTATTTGACTATTTTCTCTTTACGGTATCCGGTCCTTTTCACAGGCCCATGTGCTAGCTCTATTACTTATGTTTGGTTAGCTAGCTAATGATGAAGCAAAATTTTCTAACATTTCACAATAACATTATAAAGGCGTATACTAGAAGGCGCGTTAGTGGATTCGCGTTCAACTTTGTACTGAGGTTCGAATAAAACTGTGCACCCAGTTAGGTTAAGCTTAAAAGCATTTGAAGTATAGTTATGTTAGCTAAGGCCAGCAGCTGACTTGATGCCAATGCAAGTTAAGCTCAAATAGCCGCCTAGTCGCTAACGTCAGCAGAGCTAATGCTAAATTGGCTGACGTTTTCCCATCCCATTTCACTAGCCGGGCTACGTTAGCAAGTTAGCAAGTCAGCGCACTCCTGGCTGAATACAAGCGGTGTTCGCGCAAAACACAGCGCAGCCACGCGCTGAGGCGCCGGCGCTTACCTGTTAATAATGGACCCGATAAGCTGCGGTAGCTCTTTCGTTTCAAACGCGGTGTACGAAGCTGATAAAAGCGGCCGCACCGCCGCTGTCCATTCGTGTTCCCCATTTCCTCCGCTCGACGCCATCTTGAAATCCCATAGAAGAAAAAACTAGATAGGGGAAAGAAAAGAGTGAGTGCGTAAATCCATAGGGGGCGCTGTCAGCCCGTGAACACCTCACACCAAACACATTGCGATCGCGCCACATTTTCTTTCTTACACTAAAACCTCGAATTCACGTCATAAGGTCAGATATTACGTTACATGTGTTTCGCCCCGCACAACCTTGATATTTTTAAATATTTTTGCTTGCCAATGCCAACGTACAAAGAGAAGGGTTCAAGTCACAAAGAAATAATTGGAGTAATTACCACGTAGGGACAAGTTAATGGTTTGGGAATAGAAAAATAAGGAAAGTTATCTCCGGGAATTATTTGAAAATACAGCCCAAACGCAAGAGTTGACGAGCCCGTACGTCATCAGCCGAAATCCCGTAAACGCCTCAATAATCTGGTTGGGCCTTTGGTTGATACGTTGGCGTGTCCGCCATATTATATGTGGCAGATCTGTTATTCGTCGGGTCGGCTGGCTGAAATTACCCAGTTTCACTTTATTGATCCGAAAATTATTATTTATTTACTACAAATAAGTTTTAGTTAGACAGTTTGTTTGTTTATCCAATCCAGCGATGTGATCCGAAAATTATTCCCTCTCATGCCCCTTGGCTGCTCCCTGGGTCCCCAACCCTTATCTTTCCCTTGTAGGGCTTCCCTATCCGCCCTCCTTTCCAACAAACAAGGGACACCGTCCCACCCTCAGGCTGGGCGGGGACTGGCTGCATCGTGGGTCTTGCAGGTTGGGGGGGCGTCTTGCTCTCCTGGGGGTGGAGGGGTGGTGGTGGTGGCGGAGCGCGGGGGGTGGTTGTTGGCTGTGGGGGTGGCATTGGGTCTTTGCGGTCTCCTCCGGGTGGCCGCTTGTTGTGGTGCCTCAGCGGGGCCGGCAGACCGCCCTGGGTCCCTCGGTGTAGGACGTGTCCTGTCCGCCGGGCTGCTCTTGGGAAGACTCTTAGGCCCAATCCCACCTCTCGATTGATTGGGTGGGGTCCTCAACCACCGCAGTACAGGCACAGCAATTACAGGACACTTCTGTCAGTCATTGTGCATGCGAAACGGTGTCAATACACTTGCATGTGTCCCCAGGCCCACACCACTGGGACTTTTTCGCTGGGTGTGGGACGACTCACTTATTGCGACAAATAACTCATGAATATGCAAATTGCTTCCCCTCACTCACACTCTCGTCCTATAGACTTTTATCATTTACATAGTCACTCCCACCACACGTCATTTGTACAGCTGGGTTCACAACCCTTGTCCTGCATGCTTCTTCTCCTGTCCTTGTCCTGTCCTTCCCTCACAGGGTGTAGCACTACTGCCCCATACAACACTCATATCTAATGGTTCTTTGCTCTAGATATATAATGATTTACTTTTCTCATCTTGTTTACAATTGGTGCTTTGTCTTTTGTCTTCTTTTCTCACTCCCCTCTGATTCTCAATAAATACCCATTATAATACTCAGAAACCACAGCGGCAGCTTAAAAATTCCACTGTGACACACTAAAACTGTTCTGGCATAAAAAGGATACAGAGCCTCCATTCTGCTTAGCCTAACAGCCAAACAGGACAAAAACAAACCATGCAGAATAATTTAATGCTCGACTCGATGGCAACATTTACAATTAACCTGTGTATCCACAAGTTGCCATTTCACTTGTTGCCATTCATACAAGAGACTAGCTTTATATACAACTACACCAGATTTCATATTACTACATTTGTGAGTGAATTGAGATAAGATCATAATTATTTCAATCAACATTTGGTGAGGCGGCACGGTGGACGACTGGTTAGAGCGTCAGCCTCACAGTTCTGAGGACCCGGGTTCAATCCCCGGCCCCGCCTGTGTGGAGTTTGCATGTTCTCCCCGTGCCTGCGTGGGTTTTCTCCGGGCACTCCGGTTTCCTCCCACATCCCAAAAACATGCATTAATTGGAGACTCTAAATTGCCCGTAGGCGTGACTGTGAGTGCGAATGGTTGTTTGTTTCTCTGTGCTCTGCGATTGGCTGGCACCCAGTTCAGGGTGTACCCCGCCTCCTGCCCGATGACAGCTGGGATAGGCTCCAGCACGCCCGCGACCCTAGTGAGGAGAAGCGGCTCAGAAAATGGATGGATGGATGGAACATTTGGTGAAATTTTCATGGTAATGGTGTGCCAGGACATTTTTCCACTCTCTTTCTGATAACACAGTACCAGATCACATACATGCAGGAATGCAATGAGGTTTCAGAGTGAAAGGGGTACGCAATGCTGCAACTCTTGAGGTGGGGTTTGGGGTCATGCCTTTCTCAAGGACACCTTGAAAGTAGCCTACATGTTTAGGATAATGGTAAGCACAAAACCAACATATAGTCACTGTGAAGCAGGAACCTCATCTGAACAAATTTAGTCAATTTAATGTTTTCATTCATCGATCCTACTGGTCAGTCCCCACACGGGTCTGTTATTTTTCTTAAATTATTGACAAATTTAAAGTGTTTAAAATGGCTTCGGTGGCATGGTGAACGACCGATTAGCACATCTGCCTCACAGTTCTGAGGACCTGGGTTCAAATCCTGGCCTCACCTGTGTGGAGTTTGCATGTTCTCCCCGTGCCTGCGTGGGTTAACTCTGGATACTCCATTTCCCACATCCCAAAAACATGCATGGTAGGTTAATTGAAGACTCTAAATTGCCCGTAAGTGTGACTGTGAGTGCGAATGGTTGTCTGTTTATATCTGCGCTGCAATTGGCTGGCGACCAGTTCAGCTGCGATAGGCTTCAGCATGCCTGCGACCCAAGTGAGGATAAGCGGTCCAGACAATGGATGGATGGATGGATAATCAGCCAGAGCTGGTGGGAATGCAAAGTTATCAATGTCCTTTCACCATCGGTTCTGTCATACTGTGTTGCGTATTTTTGTTTTCACATTAAGGACAGAAGTCACGTTTTTTTTTTAACTCCTCATTAAAATCAAAAACATTCATGCAACACGTTTCTCCTCATGCTTTTGAGATTGTAGGGTGAAAGCTGCACTTGGCTATAGTGTGGATTGAATGGGTGGCAACAATGGGAAAATGAAATGCCAGTATTTTGAGGGGAAAAGCCCGTCAGCAATATTGAAAAAGAAAAGAACTATGAACTAGTTGATTTTTGGACAGGTGAACCAAACTTTGAACTCGTTTGCGTTGAAAATGAACTTTCCCAACACTGATCCTGCATTATTTTACATCGGAACAGGGCGGGCCCTAGCCAATGTGGCTATATGTAAACGTGTGTGTGTGCGCGTGTGCGTGTGTAACGTGTGCGTGTGCGCCTGCGTGCGTGTGTGCGTTTGTGTACTCCAGCGGGTACGATAAGGAAAGCGGAAATGTGCTATTGACATAAATTGACATTTGGAAGAATCGTATTGACTTAACCCGATTATGATGATGCTTGAGATACTGCACGTTGTGCGTTTTGTAATTAGTGAGCAAACCTCCAACCTGTAGGGGGCAGCACGTTTCTTGAAGCGAAACCGAAGAGACAGCGTCCAACTTCCTGCTGTCTGTCCCGAGGAGTGCAGGGCAAAATTGAGTGTGGCCATGGCTAAGCTCTTTTTGCAGTGGTTCAAAGTGATTATGTTCTGTTTTGCCGTCGATGCCGTGTTCGAGGATCAAGTGGGAAAATTTGACTGGTAAATATTATTGCGAACGTTTGAAAGACGTGCGCTTTTCTTTTTTGAAATAAAATGTAATCTGGACATGCTGATGTGTTAGCATCAGCTGCACTGTGTGCTATGATCTGGTACATGTATTTGGGCTGGAATTTGTATAAAAGAAAATGCTAAATATTTGTTTCTGTTTGCTGTCTTATTTTTTTGACGACGTGGATAAATATTAGCGTTTGGTAAGCTCTGGTAGTTACATACAGTACTTTACAATAAAGGTACTATTTTTAATCGATACTATTTTTTATATTTTTAATGACAGATACTATTTTTAATTTTACTATGACCATACTGGTTTTAATATTTCTTAATATTGATTTAATTTTAATTTTATTTTATCTATGAATTATATAATTTTTAATACTTTTACCATACACTACAGATGCTATATTTAATATTCTTTTTACAAAACTATTTCAATATGTTTACAAAACTTAACATTTCTAATATTTTACCTATACATGTACTCAAGATATTTTTACTTGACAGATACTATCTTCAACATTTTTATGCCAATACTGGAGTTTTTAAAAAATATATATTATTTACAGATACTGTTTTTCATTATGTTTTACTTTTCAGGTACAATTATTTTAAATATTTTTACTGCACAGACACTTAATTATTTTGAATACTTTTACTACACAGGAACTACTATTTTCGAGATTTTTACAGTACAGAAACTACTACTTTTAATATTTTTGTTATACAGATGCTGTACTATTTTTGTAAGTATTTTTACTTTTCAGGTACTAATTTTAAATATTTTTTTACTAAACGTTTATTTCTGCATGCCTACTTTGCTCTGGGTTCTTTTTTATTGTGACTACTGCCATTATTGTAAATTTCCCTTGTGGATGAATAACCAGAGTTCAAAACACACGCACTGTGTCTGTGTGTGTTTATCCATTCGGTTCACCCCAGTTGTATGATTCGTTAACATGACAGCTCTTTAGAACAACAAGGCTCTCACCTTTTTGCTGTCACCAAATTGTAAAATTGTATATTTGAAAACTAAAACCACATTTTATTTTTCCAATTAGTTCAGTCAATTTACGTATGGAACTTGCGGGGTTCAGTACTACCTGTACTTTGTTGTTCCAAAGTTAAGAAGCACTGATCTATCTATATATATAGATAGGGTGTGATGGTACACTGAAAATCTCAGTTCGGTAGTGTACGTATCTTGGTTGTAAGGTCACGGTTTGGTTCACTCTGGGTAGAGCAAGGACACAATGCAAAACCAACTGCTCATGTTTTGTGGACTCAGGAACACATTTAATTATATTTAAAAGAAAGAAGATTTACGATGTAAATCTTTTTAAGAAAGTGCAACATCAATGATTTGTCTTCCTTCAAGGAAATGAACAGTGCAAACCAGTGAAGGAGTAACACTTTGAGCAGTGGGAATAATTATGCTACAAAAACACAAATGATTGCATTTGTTAATGCAATGGCTCCATCTGAAGAGCCTGGCAGAGGCTGTTTAAATGGCGCTGCAAATTGACGTTCCGCCAAAGGCGTATCGCTAGCCGCGACATCCGCTTGACGGGGAGCTGAGCTGCTCTGGGTTTGTTTACAGACAGCCAGTTCCACCTCTTGTCCTTTAACTAATATGTTCTGAATGGGAACCTTAATAATCGCCAATCAAATTACACATTTGCCCCTGCATTTGATGCTCATCATTTTTATGATAGATAACTAGGACCTCGAGTTTTTTTCCTCCCCATTCAGTTTTTTTTTAATTTAATTTTATTTTTATTATTTTTTTTATAAACTGCATCTTCTTTAATTAGTATCCAAACACAGCATGTACATTTTTATTAACAGGAGGCAGCAATATGTTGGCAATGTCCGGTTTGCCCATTTCGACGCACACCTGCAGTCATCCAAAAAGGTGATTCTGGCAACTGAGAAAAATGTTTTTGCTGCAGTGAACATCAGGACTGGAGAACTTTGTGAGTATTTTATTGATCTGTTGTACGCCTCCCTTACTGGTTGACTTGGCAAGTAGCTCTTTTAATATCATGTCTGTCATAGTTTGGCGACATGTGGATAAGACTGGGCCGGAAGGAAATATCAATGCTCTTCTGCATCATGGACAAGGTGAGTTAGTCAACCAAAATGGGCACACTGAGCTCCATAGTTTTTACTGATATACTTATTTTGTCTCCTAGATGCTGTTCTGGTGGTGGGAAATGGCCGCATACTGCGTTCCTGGGATGTAAATGTTGGTGGTTTGAACTGGGAGATTGTGCTGGACTCCGGCAGGTGATAGACAGCTTGACTTGTGCTATTCAGCACCACGTAGTCAATGCCGTTGTGTAATGTTGTCATTTTTGTGCCAACATTTCAGTTTCCAGGCGGCATGTTTAGTTGGACAGCAAGACACAGTGAAGCATGTGGCTGTAATGAAGAAAAATGCCTTGTCTCTTCATTACCTTACTAATGGTCATCTAAAGTGGATTGAGAATCTTCCAGAGAGGTAAGCAACCAAATCTGGAGGAGAATACACTAAAGTGAACCCCGTATTCACAGTTCAATATTCACCGATTTGGAAATATTTTCTGTGGAACCTATCCTCAACATTTCGTTAAAAATTCACCTACAGTGTTCCCTTCCTAGATTGTAAGTTATACTTACTGCAATGAAAGGAGAGCCACAGTTACCAATGCACTTTTCAGCCATTTAGTGAACACCAGGAAAACAGTAAAACATAAATATGAGCACACTCACGGAGCAGCTGCTGTCGGCCACAGCTCTACCCAGACACTCCAGGCCCCGCCTCCTAAAGGCACATTTATGTACTTGGACACTACGATACGTACAGTGCCATTTTCTATATATTGTGCCTGCAATGTTTTGTCTGAGTTCAAATATATTTACAATGTTTTTATAAAGTGAGTTTAATTGAGTCTTGGTGTGTTTCAATAAGTTTAATCTTAAGTATTTAAAGCATTTGGGAGGGGTAAAATTATTATTTTTCGCAGATTTACACATATTGGGGCTGGGTAAAGAATTTATCCCTCATGCTAAATGGTGGTTCACAGTATTTGCAGTTTTTGTGCTCTTTGTTTTAACGCCCTAAGATGCCACAAGATTGGACCAAATCCTTGGTTAATAGGACAGTAGTAATTGGTGTCAAGGATGTATGTTGAAGTGATCCATCTCAAGTGAGATACAGTGGTGCCTTGAGATCTAAGTTGAGTGACCAAGCTCGTAATTCAAAACACGTATAACAAATCATCTTTCCCCACTGAAATGAATGGAAATGCCATTAATCCGTTCCAGCCCAAAAATAAATCTGTCTTTTGTTAAGGAAAATAGCATATTGTACTTTACGTAAACGTTTAGTAATAACAAAATCAGATAGACTCTAAAGGAATTAGTTTGTGCATCATGATTGATTGATTGCAAGTGCATGCCTTCGCCACTGGTGGGCAGTATAATACAGACATATAACTCCGCAGCAGGAGTTGTTAGGTTTTTTTTTTGGGAGCGGATAAGGACTTTATGTATGCCTTTGTGAGTATTATTATATCTTCATGTGTTGCTCCATTGTTTGTGTTTAAATATCCAACACTGATGCTACTTGTTAGCCCGTAAGCTAAGAGCACTTGCATAAGGCAAAGCTAAGTGGTTGTTTAAAATACATGTGAAATTCTCTTTAATGTTTAGTTTGACGGTAAATGTCATCTGCCAGTGGAATTGAACAGCTTGAAGCCTCTTCTTTGAAGAATTGTTCAGCCCAAACCGCTGCTACCAAAAGGGCTCGTATCTCAAATTTTCGCTCACAAGTTAAAGCAAAAAATCAACAGAACAATGACTCTTATCTCGAAAAAAACCCTCTTAAGTCAGGTCACTTGTATCTTAATCTATCTTGCAACTTGTATCTTAATGTATCTTGTATCTTTAGCCAGGGCTGTTAGTGGAAGTTACAGAAAGTCTTGGGCTCATGTATATTTTTTTCTATTGTTGAGTAGTTATCAAAAAGCTCAAACATACAAGCCATTTATTTTTAAGGATGATGATGTAATTTTTTGTCAGTTAAATTTGGTAGTAGAAAAGCCTAAATTAACATGAACCTGGTGATATACAAAAAGGATTGGTACAGAAAGGCAGGCAGTGTTTAGTTTGCATTATCGATTGGATTTTTTTGTCTTTCTAGTGAGACAGTGGATTACCAGTTTGTCTATTCTGGAGGAACTGGGGAAGTGTTTGCACTGGGGGTCCTCCTTCATTCCCACGTTACTGTTGTTACCTACAGTTTGGAAGATGGAGAGATAATCAAGCAGGTATTCTCACTATAGTAATAGTGGTATCTAATGGGTTTGTGGGAAACTTCATGTCCTTCATACCTGGCATTGACTTTCTTTCCTTGTTCAGGTTTCAGTTGAAGCGCCATGGCTGTCCAACATACGGGCCAGCTGTGCTGTGGTTGGTCAGGGAATACTGATGTGTGTGGATGGCGCCTCAGCCTCTCTCTACACACTTGATATTCATACACAAACACAGATGACCCAGATCCCTCTGCAGGTATTCCCTTGAATAAAATACTTTCCACGGTCCCAGATTTTTTTATTTGTTTCAAACTGTTTCCCCCCCTCTGTAGTCACTGGGACTTGATGTTACGCCCGACATCCGTCCAGTGTTGGTGTCCACCCAACCCAATCCATCCCAGTGTCCGCTCTCTGAGTTCTTCCTTCAGCTCAGTCCTGACCATTACCTGCTTCTCCAGCTCAACAATGGACAGATAGTCACACTGAGGGATTTCAAGCCTGTATGTATCAAACCTGCAACACTGTCGCTCGCAATTTAGATGTGTGTGTGCCTCTTTGAAGGCGTCTGTCTGCAAATCCTTAAAATTATCCTTACAAATTACAGTAAACGTCATTATTCATGAGTCATCAATTTCCCACCGCTAATGTTTTTAATTGCCTATGTTAATAGTTTCAACTGTAAATATACCACAAACTATGATCCCGAAACCCTTGAAAATCATTTTAAACTGCGCTCACATTTCCCTTAAAAATAAATGGATTACAGATGATTTGATGTAGAGAAAAAAAATGCACCAGAAGTCAATCAAGCTTTCATCAACTTGCATCCTGGAACTTTGAAATTGACTAGATGGCAGTGGGACACATTGTGGTTGTCTACCACCACTCACTTCTAGTTCCTTGTATGATTTTGAGCTTGTCTCGATAAAACCCTTATTTTGAAAGCGTCTCAGTTGACACTCGACACCTTTGTCTTGTAGGCGATGCTGGCTTCATTTGCCACCACTGGAGATAAAACTGTCGCTGCTGTTATGTCACCCAAGAATAAAACAGTGAGTTAATGTGTCATTTGAGTATTCTCTCTGCGTTTGAAGGGTTAACGTGAGGTTTGACAGTGCAAATCACTTTTAATGATCTTTCGATCTTTCTTCTCTTAGGCCTGCAATGTTAACCTGTTTAGTGCAGAAACTGGACGCAGACTTCTTGACACAACCTTGAATGTTAATATCGATCCTAATAGTGGCAAACCAGAAAAGGTGAGGGAATATTTTCCAAAGCCAGTTTTCCAGCTTCGTCACTTACCAGCAAGCCCGCAGTGGATTACTCATCTCTGTTAATTGACTCATTTGGACGTTAGCGTTGGCTTTCCGCGCCATGTTGTCATTGTTTTTGTTGTGTCTTTCAGCTCTACGTTCAGGCGTTCCTGAAGAAAGACGATTCTGTAGGCTATAGGGTCATGGTTCAGACTGAAGACCATACACTCAGCTTCATGCAACAGCCAGGTACAGATGTTGCTTTAAAAAAAGGGACAGTCCTGTGCTGCCATTTTTTTGTTACGCGTGAAGAAAAAGAACATCTAATGTACTCATTAGGGTTGCAGGTGAGCTGGATGGACTGCATTTAATTATTCTCCCTGTCACTATTAGTCACTGGCATAGATAGATGAACAAAGATACACTAGTTACATCCATCCATCCATTTTCTGAGCCGCTTCTCCTCACTAGGGTCGCGGGGGTGCTGGAGCCTATCCCAGCTATCATCAGGCAGGAGGTGGGGTACACCCTGAACTGGTTGCCAGCCAATCGCAGGGCACATACAAACAAACAACGATTCGCATTCACATCCACAATTAACCTACCATGCATGTTTTTGGGATGTGGGAGGAAACCGGAGTGCCCGGAGAAAACCCACACAGGCACGGGGAGAACGTGCAAACTCCACACAGGCGGGGCCGGGGATTGAACCCCAGACCTCAGAACTGTGAAGCAGACGCTCTAACCAGTCGTCCACCGTGCCGCCACACTATTTACAGTAAATAAATAATAGTAGTATTACAGTCCATGATTTTTGGACCAGTGAAGTGGTCTAGAACTTCATCTAATTTTGCTGTATTGGAGGGTCAGCATGTTGCAAACATCACAAGTGAAATGCAGTGCCCAAAATGAGCTTTACTATGATTGTAAAGGCAGGTGTTTCAATACAGCTCCTGCGCTGAGTCTCATGAGACTGTGCAGATGTGCCTCATGAAGTGGCCAATGAGTGTGTGTTTCACCACTTCGGTCAACAGGAGTAAGGCCTGGGCGATATGGCCTCAAAATAAATTAGTCAGATTTCCCCCTCTGCTTATAGAAAAAGCAAATTACAATTGTATTATTCAAAACTACTTTTGCTTTTTTAAATTTTTGCCCTTCTGGGGTTTGCTCAATTCCTCCTGATACCAAACAATCTTGTGTGTGTCAATGTGTTGCTTATGTATTACGTTGAATGCAAAAAATAGTGTAGAACCAACTGAACGTTTTTATTTTCTCTGTGGCCAAATGCATTTGACAAAATGACAGCCTACTTACTAAACAACCAGAAATAGGCTATTTAGGCGTACATAGTAACAATGAGCCAGTGTAATGAGGTCATTTTGATATCAAATACTGCCCCAAATAGAACAGACGCTCAGCAAAATAATAAAATCAAATCAAATCAAGGAATGATGAAAACACAAGATTAACTATTTAATTTGAAGTTGTGCTCCGTTTACAATCGAGCTGGTGCACGCCCATTTTCAAACATCACTACAGAGGAGGTATAAGAATTCCGCAGAGGATACAACAGACATCTCTCAATTTAAGTTATCTTGTGGAAGCTTCTCGATGCTGGATCCTCAATGTGCATTTCAGACAATTGAGACTCTCCTTAATATGGCTGTGTGACAACTACTTCCGTGTAGCTGCCCCTGGCCCGAACGAAGAAAGCAGACGATCTCAATGGGTGCAAAAACATAATTTTTATTTACTCTGCACGTGAAACTGGTGAAAATCAATCAATTACTGTAAAAGCCACGCTTGTTTACATTTATATTGCGTTCCATTTTCAACTCTAAACAGCAGCACATCTATCAGAGTACATGTGTCTGTGTTCATGCATGACCTGAAGTGACACCTCTGAATGACAACGTGAAAATCAACACATAAAATATGTATTGTATAGAAATATAAATACTGATGGACCAAGGGGGAGGCAGGTACATTCTGGGTCGCTTTCAATGTTTTGCGGAGAAAGAAACCTTGCAATCAAGAGACTTGAGATGAGCCCTGGGTGTGGCTTTAAAAAAGAGGAGCCTGTCCTGGTAAGTTGTTGTTGTTTTGAGCTAAGGTTCGTGGCTAGCTGTTAATTGTGGCTATTGGCGATGTGCTTTGAATTACGGACTCTGCAAAAAACAAAAAAAAATTGGCCTGACAAATAAACTAAAACTATTACATAAAATCAGATCAAGAGTATATCCTAACATTTGCTTTCTGCTGTGTTGCTTTACATGATGGTGTCTGTTTTCAGGGCGTGCCATGTGGACCAGAGAGGAGTCCCTTTCAGACGTGGTGACCATGGAAATGGTGGATCTGCCCCTCACGGGAACGCAGGCTGAGCTAGAGGGGGAGTTTGGCAAGAAGGCCGGTAAATGTCACCGCTGTTGTTTTGAAGCACCGAACCCTGCAGGGTTCCATGACTCACACCAAGACGGGGAGTCTGTGAATCATTTTGTTCCTTTTAGCTTCACTTTTTCTTTTTCTATCCCTTTTATTGCTGCACTTGGATTCAGCTATTCAAGGTAAAAAAAAAAAAAGTCTCTGCCCTTGTGATGAGTACAAACTCTAGGATTGCTTTCTCTGTCCTCTCTGTAGTCCATCTTGTAGTCTTGTTTCTCCTCACATTGTTCTTCTACAATCTATAGATAGCCTGCTCATCTGATAAGGTACACATAGGCTGGATATGCACTGCACAAAAACAACCCGCATGTGCTAATACCCAAATTGCATCTAAGGCCTGCTGCCGCACACTGCGCGATGCGCTCGAACCCGGCTGGATCGGATCATCGCATAAAAATAAGAGTTGCCGATGCGACCTCTACGGACGCCCTGAATAGCAAGCCTGTGTAGGTGTTTGATGCTGTATAGACAGTATGTTGTACATTATAACATTTCTTAAACCATAAAAAGATAGAATAATAGTTAAGGAAGAGGCAGGTTGCGAAAGATAGTGGATGTGGGTGGGAATAAAAGCGTGAGTGTGGATATTTTAAAGGGGGCTTGCTGACTACATTGAACGTACCCAGCGAGATATGTGCCACTCGCGTAGGTTTTGGTCACAAGCTTTTCTGTTTTGTTCATAAGCACATAATATATTAGGAATATAGTTAAGTATTGGTGCAAAACACTATTTAATGCTTGATATACGGCAATTATCTGGCTTGGGGCGGCGCGGCGCCCTTCCGGTGTCTCGCTTTCGTGAAAACCCGGAAATGTATTTTCAGCGTGAGTAAAATATTTTGTGCATTTTCATTGGCTGTAAACTGCGACCTTGCAACGGTGTGGTGGAGCAATTAAAATTTTGAATCGCGGCAAAAACAGTGGCCGACTGATCGGCCACTCATGAAAACAGTTGCCAAACCACGCACACTGCGCTACAGTTCAGTCTGATTCGGTCCCGTCGCTGGGCGTGCGGCAGCCTTGACTATCTATCGACGTGGGGTAGTGACAACATGGAAATAAACAAAACCGCTGACTCTTCCCATTGACTTAACTGTACTTCACTGGATGCCGTTTGCAAATATTTTGCTTATTTAAAGATTGAATGTGTGATATTTACATCATATTTGATGATTTTCTTTCATTGTAGTTTAGATTTTCAGCCGGTGTTTGTGTTTGGACCGACACCTTTGTGTATACGTCCCCAATCGGTTTATCTTGATGACGTCAAACTGTATTGACAGGACATAACTGATCTGTGCATTTACGCTGCATTCGCAGTGGGACATGTTCGATACGTATCTGAGATTATCATCACTTGGAATAGGCGTGATTCTAATCTGAAGATATCCGATTGCATGTTGTTGTTTCTTCTTGTTTCTTGTGCCACTGGAGGGCAAAACATTTGAAATGTGTTGTGAGAACCATGCAGCGCATGTATGAGAGACTGCAGGGCTCCCATTAAACATTGTCTGTGTTCTTCGCTTGTCCTCTTGTCAAGATGGCCTGATGTCCATGGTGCTGAAGCGCCTGTCCTCCCAGTTTATCTTAATGCAAGCCTGGATTGCTCACCTCTGGAAGCTCTTCTACGATGCGCGCAAACCTCACAGCCAAGTTAAAAACGATGTGAGCATTGAGACGCTGTCCAGAGACGAATTCAACTTGCAGAAAATGATGGTCATGGTCACAGCGTCTGGCAAGGTACTCCATTTAAGACTTGCCTTGTTCCATTGAAGATTTATTTCTTGTTTTATGTTTGTGTTTTAGCAGTGATCCCTAATCACCGCACTGGTCCGTGGGATATTTGGTACAGGGCTGCACAGGGAGACAAAAAAAAACCATTTTATTTTGAAAATCAAGTGCATCTGCCTGTGCCTCTACACAAGCATAACTACTCGTCTTGATCACTTAAATACGGTAGCAAAAAAGTAAGCACACAAGCTAGCAAAAATTTTGGGGAAAAAAGAATTGGGGAAAAAGACAAAAGAAGAGCTTCCAACAAAAAGAAAGCTGTATTTAGAGACTATCAGCAGCCCTACTTAAAATATGGGTTTATCGCTACAGGTGATTCTTAGGCACCTCTGCATAATATATGACGAGAGAATCCCAAATGAGCCAATGAAGCCTTGAAAAATTGCTTTAAGAAAAGAAAAAGCACATACCTTGCTTCCATTTCCAACATCCTGTCTTGAAGCCCTATTTTCTGCAATGAGGGTGACTAAAACAACATTAGTGGATTGGACATTGTTGGCATCCTTCTGCCTCGAGAGACAGTGGATTTCTGCACTGATACAAGTCATGCTGGCTTGCAATGGCAGTCCAATCCGAGGTAGGAAGGCCTTGTTGCAGTAGTTGCAATTCAATGCTTTGAGTACATCTGGTCTTGTGGCTTCGAGAGTTTCTCCGAGTTGGTTTCGCTCCTTTTTCATTAGTGGATTGGACATAGTAACACACTGCATTGCTTCCCATGATCCTAAGATGGGACCATCAATTCATCCATTTTCTGTACCGCTAATCCCCACCAGGGTCGTGGGCGCGCTGGAGTCCATCCCAGCTATCTTCGGGCGAGAGGCGGGGTACACCCTGAACTGGTCGCCAGCCAATCAGAGGGCACATATAAACAAACAACCATTCATACTCGCATTCACACCTACGGGCAATTTAGAGTCTTCAATCAACCTAGCTTGCATGTTTTTGGGATGTGGAAGAAAACCGGAGTATCCGGAGAAAACCCACACAGGCACGGGGAGAACATGCAAACTCCACACAGGCGGGGCCGGATTTGAACCTGGGTCCTCAGAACTGTGAGGCGGATGTGCTAACCATTAGGTCACTGTGCAGCCAGATGGGACCACCCCCCTCTAATTATTGCAACTGCATTCAGCATAATCCTGACTTGCAGTTTTAATTTGTAGTTTTATTTGTTTCTATGTTGGTCTGTCAAAATAGTCATTAAGGCCCGCCGTACAGCGAGCAACCCGACCAAACACCCGTCGCATCCATCGTGTTGACAGAACTTTAACCCGATGGAAGTACAACCCGCCAAAGTGGCTAGTGGGCGTGGTGGTGGTACTTTGGTGGGTTGGCAGGTGTTAATGTCAAGCCCTGCCTGTGATTCAAATTTTGAAATTGCAGCAAAACTAGTGGCCGACGGTTGGCCACTCATGAAAACTAGGTGCCAAACCCTGCACGCGGCGCAAAAGTTCACTCAGTTTCGGCTGTGTTGCTCGGTGTGCTCAGGTTCTGGGTGCAAAAGATTTGGGGACCACTGTTCCACAGCCAATTGCACCGATGTCTGACATACGTGGCTGACGATGAGCATACCCTTCTCGTCTCTTCAGCTTTTTGGCATTGACAGCAAGACTGGTACGATTTTATGGCGGAACTACTTGGAGAACGTCCCATCCAATGCAGCCTTCAAACTCATGGTGCAACGGACCACTGCCCACTTCCCTCACCCCCCGCAGTGCACATTGCTCATCAAAGACAAGGTATGCCACCAAAAGATCTCTGACGAAGGGTGGTTTAAATCTGTATCAAATATTCCTTTTTTAAAAATTTTATTTCTGAGGAGTTTGTTTTCCTACCAGGACACAGGCTTGACCACACTCCATGTATTTAACCCCATCTTTGGGAAGAAGAGCCATGTTGCCCCACCTGCTCTGTCTCAGCCAGTACTTCAGTCGCTCATGCTTCCACTCATGGACCAGGATTACGCTAAAGTCTTACTACTTGTCGACGACCAGTATAAGGTCAGACTGCTCACAGGTACAAATAAACATTGTTGTGGCAGTGGAAGCATGACTGAGCTTTTTTTTTTTTTTTTTTTTTTTTTTACACTGCAGGTTTCTGCCTTCCCCTCGACAAAGAATGTCTTGCAGCAGCTCCAGGAAATGGCTTCTTCTATATTTTTCTACCTGGTGGACTCCAGTCAGGGGAGACTGTCTGGATACAGGCTGCGAACGGCAAGTGACTCCTGTATTACGGTATTTGTCTATAATGTCTACACCATCAGTGACCAGTATGATACAGACATGCGTATATTGTGCATGGAGACCAAGGAGACAATCGCTGCTCCTCAGTAAGGATGCTGTCATATTAGTTGTTCTTCGCAGATGATAAAGTATACAGTATATGCCTGTGAAAACTATATTGTCTACCTTTGTGTGCAAATGTCCCTTTATTAGTGAGTTTCGCTGCAGTCCAGTCAGTCACACCATTTATTTTACTTCCTTAAATACATTCAAATCAGTCGCCTTTCGGCGAAAATTGCCGTTTTGAACTCAAAATAGGCCATTTCTGTGAATTGTACAGATCCGATGAGTTTTTCTTACGTTTAAGCAACATTTGTCTTCATCAGATCAGCCAGTGTCGTATTTGTTAGACTGGTCTTTTGTATTTTCGCGTTGAAGTGCTGCGTGTCATGGCCCTAGTTGTGGTCCCAGCGGAACCGCGAAGCACACGTAACTTCCGTGACAAGAGTTGATCCGCTAGTACATCTTGTATTAGGAAATGCGCCTCCATTTATCTAATTAGTTTACGGATGTTAAAGTTAAATGTATTAATCAACAGAGCGATGTTAGGGATTATGTCACAACACACAATGAACTAACTTCAAATTTAGGAATGGCCAATAAAAACCGAAAAATATTGTACTTAATATTTTCCTGGAGGATGCATTTGGGATTAGCCTTTGAAGTTGGTAATAGTGAAAAATGAAGTGAAACAATGATTGTAGTCAATTGTTTTCCAGAATGAGAGCACTTAAAGAGGAGGATGCTATTCATGTGGCACAGCCTGAAGCAAGCATCAGGTGCAGGTGGAGATGAGCCTGGCTCAAATTGGAGGCCAAAATAAAAAAGCAAAGAAATTAGGCAAATTTAATTGTAATCCTAAATTTGTATATCAACATGTACTTGAGCGGTGTAAACAAAAAAATTTCTGCGTGACCAAAGTTTCTTTATTTTTCCTTATTGTACTCTTCAGAGTCTTCCAGATTGCTTAATTTATGTTAAAATCAAAAACATTATCTGCGGGAGCCCGGGGATCCCCCCAGAACCCCCCCAAAGTTTTTGTTTTTTTTGCCACATTTTTCATGCTTTTGGTGTTTGCATGTCTGGTCCTTAGGATTTATCAATTGAGCTCATCTGGGAGGTCGTCATCCCCACAGAGGTACAGAAAATTGTCTCGGTCAAAGGGAAAAGGCCAAACGAGCATGTGCACTCCCAGGGCCGTGTAATGGGAGATCGCAGCGTCCTCTATAAGGTAAGTAAACTCTACTTTTCTCCTGCAATGTTTGGTCAGAAGGATTTCCATGAAGCACTTCCCAGTTTGTATTTTACACTCAATATTCTGGCTTTTTGTATTGTACAGTAATCCCGTGTTATTCACGGCAGATAGGGAACGAGCCCTGCCGATGGCAATACATTGACCATAAGTTCTCGTTCTGCAGTGATGCGGACTTTGTATCAGTCCGTTGTGGTAAATAAAGAAGGAGCTAAGCCGAAAGGCGACGCTCTCAATTTACCGGTCGATCTATGTTCCTACCCTCACCTATGGTCACGAGCTGTGGGTCGTGACCGAAAGAACAAGATCCCGGATACAAGCGGCCGAAATTGGTTTCCTCCGCAGGATGTCCCGGCTCTCCCGTAGAGATAGGGTGAGAAGCTCGGTCATCCGGGAGGATCTCAGAGTAGAGCCGCTGCTCCTCCACATTGAGAGGAGCTAGATGAGGTGGCTGGGGCATCTGATTCGGATGCCTCCCTGGTGAGGTGTTCCGGGGACGTCCCAGCGGGAGGAGACCCCGGGGACGACCCAGGACACGCTGGAGAGACTACGTCTTTCGGCTGTCTTGGGAAACGCCTCAGGATCCCCCATAAGAGCTGGATGAAGTGGCTGGGGAGAGGGAAGTCTGGGCGTCCCTGCTAAAGCTACTGCCCCCGCGACCGGACCTCGGATAAGCGGTAGAAAATGGATGGACGTTAAAGTTCTCGTGATTCTTATGTCCTCTAGTACCTGAACCCCAACCTATTGGCGGTGGTGACAGAGAGCACAGACTTGCACCAAGAGCGAAGTTTTATCGGCATCCTGCTGATTGACGGCGTGACCGGTCGGATTATCCATGAGGTGGTGCAGAGGAAGACCCGTGGGCCGGTTCATGTTGTGCACTCTGAAAACTGGGTTGTGGTAAGCTTTGCTGTATTCTGGATCCTATTAAGATCCAATATTACAGACCCTTTCCAAAAAAAAATAATTTCATGGAAAAGTTTATTTCCATAATTCCATTCAAAAAGTTTAACTTTCATAGATTTTAGATTCAGGGCCCACAATTTGAACAATTTCAAGTATTTGTTTATTTTTACATAATTTGGGCTTCCAGGTCATAAAACCCACGAAATAAGAAATACAAAAAAATTCAATACAGTGAAGAAATGAGCCCAAATTTTGCAGGCCATAAATGTTTTAAACTGAGTGTCACACACTAATCATCTACTAAGCTCAAAGGACCTTCACAGGTTTCGCCAGGTGTCATTAAATTGCTTCAGTTTGGTTCAGTTGTCTAAATTGGGTTCAATATGGGGAAGACTGGAAACTTGACAACTGGCCAGAAGACCATCATTGATACCCTCCATAGGATGGGTAAGCCACAAAAGTTCATAGCTAAGGAGGTTGGGTGTTCACAGAGTGCTGTGTCCAAACATATCAATGGAAAGTCTAGTGGAAGGACAAAATGTGGCAGGAGAAGATGCACCAGCAAAAGAGATGACCGTGGGGTTCAGCGGATTATCAAATTTAGAAGATTAGAAGATTCAAGATTCTAGCAGAGATCCAGAAAGAGTGGAATGAGGCGGGAGTCACAGCTTCAAAAACCACCACATTCAGACGCATCTGGGAGATGGACTACAACTGTCGGGTTCCTTGGGTCACAGTGCTGTGTCCAAACATATCAATGAAAAGTTTAGTGGAAGGACAAAATGTGGCAGGAGAAAAGATGACTGTGGGTTTCAGCGGATTATCAAACAGAAGATTCAGTATGGAGATGCAGATTTAATCTTCCAGCAGGACCTGGCCCCTGCCCATACCGCCAGAAGCACCAAAACCTGGTTTGATGCCCATCCCATCACAGTGCTGGACTGCCCAGCCAACTCGCCCTAATTTATTTATTTTTTTCTACAAAAACTGAGATGTATATGGTAATTTCTTCAGTGTTCTAATTTTCTGATTTTGTGGGTTTTATGAGCTGGAAGCCCAAATTATGTAAAAAATAAACAATGAAATACCTGAAATTGTTTACATTGTGGGCCCTGAATCTATAATCTATGAATGTTTAACTTTTTGAATGGAATTATGGAAATAAATAAACTTTTCCATGATATTGAAATTTTTTGGGAAGGGTTTGTATATCCCATTTTGCCTATTTGCAGTACGAATACTGGAGCACCAAGTCTCGCAGGAATGAGTTTTCAGTGATCGAACTGTACGAGGGAATGGAGCTGTACAACAGCACCGTGTTCAGCTCTCTGGATCGGCCGCACGCACCCCAGGTGCTGCAGCAGTCTTACATTTTCCCTTCGTCCATCTCCACCATGGAGGCCACACTGACTGAAAAGGGCATCACCAGCCGCCATCTGCTCAGTGAGTTTGAACGGTTCAAATGTTTAGATTTTTCCCCAAAATTTTGTCAACAGCAACAATTTCAATACCATTTTTTTCCACAGTTGGCTTGCCGTCAGGAGGAATTTTATCACTGCCAAAAATGTTCCTCGACCCTCGGAGGCCTGAGATAATATCCGAACAGAGCCGGTAAGCCCTTCAGTTTGCCCTGCTTGTGTGTAATAATGATCAGTTGAGTGTTTCAATGTGTCAACTGCGGAGGTAATGGGCAGGTCAGTTTCGATGACGTGACACAACTTTAGCCAAATCTCCTTTGTTTATTTATGTATTTATTTTTATGTTTGATATTTGGGTGTAATGGTTGGGTAATTTAGCGTTCCCACTAGAAAGAGCAACTACACAGTGCTTTTAGCCACCTATGTAATGTTAGTATCCCTAAGATCGCAATCTACAAACATACATTTCTAGTTCTCATGCTTTGTTGTAATTTCCAGGGAAGAGAACCTCATCCCTTATGCTCCAGAGTTGATCATCCGCACAGAATGGTTCGTCAACTACAATCAAACGGTTTCAAGAGTGCGGGGAATTTACACTGCCCCTTCTGGACTGGAGTCCACATGTTTGGTGAGTCTGCCATCACTGAATCTTCAGTGTTTGTGCAGTGGTGTCTTGAGATATAAGCAGCGCTGTGGACTCAAGTCTGATGACTTTGACGCCGAGTCAGAATCGAGTCACGACTTTGATGACTTTAGACTCGACAATATGTTACAAGACTTGAAACTCAGCTTGGACTTGAACAGCAATGACTCGTGACCTCACGTAGACTTGAACCCATTGAGTTGAAACGACTTGCTACTTTGACCAAAGCACTGAGAAACCAAAATTTGTAGCTTCTCTTTCTACGGCTATATGTGTCACTTATTGTTATACTAACGGAAAATATGAAAAGTGTCAACATAATGTTGTGGATCTTACTGATTGTGTTTGATCAAAGTCTACCACACTTATTATCTGTAGACAGTTAACACCCTGATAGACACGCTCTTGTAAAGGAATTGACCAAGAGACCATTCTTTCACACACTAAGTAATAGTTTCATGAAAAAAACAATACAGCATAAATCAGCAATACATGTGACAGTTAACTAAGGGATACCGGTACATTCCCAAAACCACTGTTAACATACACAGAAATGACAACGACAGTTAACGTAACAATAAGGACGTTAATTCTTGAAAAAAAGAAAAAAAATCCTCCTTGCATTGTGGGAATCGTGCGGCTTGACATCACGTATGCTTGTTTTGTTAGCATTAGCAGCTAGCTTTGCGAGCTATCACGCAAATAGTTACACGGCGGGCTGACACGGCGTTATCTGACCTTCCTGTAGGTTACAGTCTGGTTTAGTCAGTGTAGTGTTATGAAGAATCAGTCTTGTATTTCTGTTTTTTAGTCACTTTATTTAACGATCGATCAGCACACAGGTAGCATCTATTCGACATGAAATTTGATTCTTCTTCGTCTCTTTTTGATGTAATATTACATGGTGCCCTCGAGTGTTCCAACTGAGATTCCACAGTTGGATAAAATTGTTGCATTGATAACAAGATGAGAAACTTCTCTTTTTTTAAATTGCCTTATAGGATGTTTTTGATACTCACAAGAAATGCCTATTTATGTTTGAAATTGCCTCACTAGAAATGTTTGTAGACAAGAAAATGCAGTTTCCTGCTATATGCACAATGTGAATTTAAGAAAAACAATGTTGATTATCTAAAAGAGGAAACCAATTTGTCTTTCATTAATAAGTGAAATGTCTCATTTTCTCGTGTGTATTCATAATTGCTCTTTAACCAAGCAAATCCTTACTTAATTATTCCGATAGAATTGTCAGTAGAATACTTGATTACTTATTGCAGCACCACTGGATGCAAATTCTTATTTGTGACAGGTCTGTTTCATGGCACTTAAGAAATAAAGTGAGAAAAAGTAAGTCATAGCATTCCACTTTCATAGAATAACTGAAAATGTACTATCTACAAGACTTTACGCCACTCTGATCGGCATGATCGGTATCGGCCAATAATTAGCAATTTATGCTGATCGGCTTTAATCGCATAATTCGCCGATCGGCTCCACAAAACACATTTACTCCATGTCGTCGTCGTGTACAGTATATTAGAATCCAAAACCTAGTTTATTTTTAGCCTTGTCGCGTGTCTTTTGACATAGTACTGTAAATATCTGACCACCAATAAAGTTTATTTAAAAAAAAAAAAAAGATGTCGGCGGTGTGGGACAGACAACACGTAAGACTCCAAGAAAAATTTGGTCTTTCACTATTGTCAGACTACTGCAATAAAATCTTGTATCTTGCATTAAAGAGGATGAAAAATGGAAAGGCAGTTGGTCCTGATGACATTCCTGTGGAGGTATGGAAACATCTAGGAGGGATGGCTGTGGAGTTTTTCACCAGCTTGTTCAATAGAATTCTAGCGCGTGAGAAGATGCCTGAGGATTGGAGGTTAGACAGGAATCCCCGTGGACCATGATGTTTGCAGGTGACATTGTGATCTGCAGTGAAAGCAGGGAGCAGATGGAGGAATGCACTGGAAAGGAGAGGAATGAAGATTAGCCGAAGTAAGACACAATATATGTGCATGAATGAAAGGGGTGGTGGGGGAAGAGTGAGGCTACAGGGAGAAGAGATAGCAAGGGTGGAGGACTTTAAATACTTGGGGTCAACCGTCCAGAGCAATGGTGAGTGTGGTCAGGAAGTGAAGAAACGGGTCCAAGCAGGTTGGAACGGGTGGAGGAAGGTGTCAGGTGTGTTATGTGACAGAGAGACTCTGTTGGGATGAAGGGCAAAGTTTATAAAACACTGGTGAGGCCAGCCAAGATGTACGGATTAGAGACAGTGGCACTGAAGAGACAACAGGAAGCAGAGCTGGAGGTTGCGGAAATGAAGATGTTGAGGTTCGCTCTCAGAGTGACCAGGTTGGATAAAATTAGAAATGAGCTCATCAGGGGGACAGCCAAGGGTCGATGTTTTGGAGACAAAGTTAGAGAGAGCAGACTTCAATGGTTTGGACACGTCCAGAGGAGAGAGAGTGAGTATATTGGTAGAAGGATAATGAGGATGGAGCTGCCAGGCAAGAGAGCTAGAGGAAGACCAAAGAGAAGGTTGATGGACGTCGTGAGGGCAGTTGCTGTTTGAGATGAGGATGGAGGAGATAGGCTTAGATGGTAAAGGATGACGCGCTGTGGCGACCCCTAAAGGGACAAACCGAAAGGAAAAGAAGACGATTCCAATACAACCACATCCCGGTTTTTACGATCACTAGGCTTCATCTTGTCAACTCAAACGCGACTGGATACATTCGTTACCATGGCGAAAACAACAATAATGGATCGCGCCATGTGTTTATAAGAACAAAATGGGGAAAAACGTATGTTGGTGGTTACCGGTTACCGTTCGTTTAAGGCTTGCTTGAGCTATGTTCCCGTACTTTTAATACGATACAGCTTGCAAGCAGGCAACAAAACGTTATGTAGCCTAGCAAGCTAGTGCTAGCACTAACGGTTGGACGTAAACAAAGCGGCGTTATGTTGAATCATGCTCTAAGGTTTCGGTGTGTGTTAAGTAATTTAATTACAATAAAGTAATAACAGTAAGTTAGCACTGATTATTTCTGTCCTGTTGTAATGTTGTAAAGCAGTGATTTCCAACCTTTATGGAGCGAAGCCACATACATATTTTAGAATTAAAAAAATGTCACGGCACACCACCAAACAAAAATGTCACAAAGTGGATACTTTAATTACTGTATGTACTTCCTGCCGTCTTATAGAAGATTAATTTGTTCTGTCTGTCACTATGCCTCACTGGTATAAATAGATGAACAAAGATACATTATTTATTATAAATATTTGTTTTGAGCAATTAACTATACAAGTATGTACAGTAAATGAACAAGTCATTTAAATAGACACATTGCTCGATCTTGTTATCGTTTTTTTAAAACAACTAGGATCCATGTGACAATGGTGTTACCCTTTAAGCAATGGATATTTGAACACAAACAGTGAAGCAACACATGTAGACATAATTAGGGATCGGGGCAGATCACATGAGTTTCAGCTGATCAGTTTCAAATAATCCAAGGGTACAAAGATCTTATCAAATGGAACAGTAATAGCTTGGTTTTATACTACACAATGTAACGTTTCTGGCTTTATTTTTATTTTTTTGTACCGGTAGGTAGAACAAGAGTGACAGTAACAGACACGCATGCACTCACACAGTCGGCGTGTGCTCTCTGGCACTCAGAAGCAGAGCGCTTAGTGGGCAGTGCCTTTGTCCCCATAACTAGTGTTTGGAGGGAGAAAGAAAAAGGCTTTCACGCTCGTTAAGAACAAGGACACACGTGAAAACATTTTTCTTACACGGACGGCCGACACAGTCGGGTAAGCCGAAAGGTACTTCTTAAGCCGCTTCGCTGAGCGGCTTTGTCAAAGAGTTGAGAGAGTAACAGACAGGTTAGCATATGTGATGCATTCAAACGACTTAACTCCAAATACGAGTTTAACAAATGTGATTTTGTAACAAGTAATATATCTGTATCTGTTTTCAAGTACTATGTAAGTTGTTAGGCCAAGGTTTTAAAACAGTTATTTGTATATAATTCACAGAAGTTAATTTTTACTTTTGTATTTAAGTAAAAGTACAGACTGAAATACAGTTGAATCACTACTTGTACCTTTTCCAGTTTTGTTTTTTTTTAAACGAGTATCTGTACTTAAGTACAGAGTGTGAGTACTTCCGCCACCTCTGCACCACACTAAGTGACCCTCCCTCCAACAGGTGGTGGCATACGGTCTAGACATCTACCAGACCCGCGTCTATCCCTCCAAACAATTTGATGTGCTGAAGGACGACTACGACTACATGCTGATCAGCAGTGTGCTCTTCGCGCTCTTCTTTGCCACCATGATCAGCAAGCGTCTAGCTGAAGTCAAGCTGCTCAACCGGGCCTGGCGGTAAAGCGGTCGCCAGCTGCGTCCCTCGTCTTTAGACAGCCTGATGCTGCACGTTGGACCTCAGCCCAGTAAGATGATGGGCATAGGTGTTTTAAAAAAAAAAAAAAAAAAAAGGCCCGTAAGGAACTGCAGGAGTGAGGGAGGGGAGGGCAGCAGAGTTGTCAAAGATTAATGAAGGTTTATGTGTTGTTTTTTTAAAACAAAATATTATTTGCAGGTAAAGGAAGAGGTCATCCTGGAGTAATTGTATTTGTGCCATGTTTGGATGAACTCTAGCTAGTACTTGAATTTACTAATTTGCTGCAAATAAGTGTGAGTGGATGACAAACCCCACTAATCACCTAAAGCAGCCACATGACTGTCATTAAAATTGTCTCCATTGTAACAGTTTGAGATTATCAGTCCCATTTTTGAGGGGGACACGGGTATTATTTTTTTTTATTTATTATTATTATTATTTTTTTTTACATCTGAAGTTTTTTGTCAACTACATTCTACTTTGACTTAGGCGGAGACGCAGCGTAGAGTGCAAAAACAACAGCATGTTGGCAAGAAGAGACAGTTGCCGATGCACTTGCGGCTATTTTCAATATTTGGGGCTGGAACTGAGTAATGGCTTTTTGATATAAAAATAAATAGTTAAAGAATTAAACTCATAAGTTAAGAGTACCACCGTAATGTTGGTTGGATGAAAAAAAAAGACGTACACAGTTTTAATAAGTTATTTATAAATAGATAACTTTTGTTTTTTTACAATTACAACCTCATAACATCCAGTGTTCACTGTGGCTGAGGTGGACACATACCGTAACCTTCAAGAGAATGTGAAACTCAGTGTAACAGAGGTTGTAAACACAAACGTAACATGTCCAATACATATGCAGACATGAACACACATGCCGTAGGTACTCTACTGTGTTTTGCAGATTCTAAAATGCAATTACACATGCCCATTATTTTCACTTGACATTTTGTTGAGAAAAGAATTACAATAAAGTTTACAGCATTGAAGATTACTTTTTCAGTCATCTGATTTTTGTTAGGACAACTTCAAGTCATGTAGCCTAATGAGAACAAATCAGTCAATGTTGGAAATAAACATTTCACTGTTTTCTCTGAGATTTACAATCACCAGATTGTTAAACTTCAAATTAAGACACCATATAGACATAATGGAACAATGTTTAAAGATCAATAAGACACTATGTGGTTTAGTTTGTTTGGGCTGTGTGTTCTGTAGTGTTAATTGTTCAATCAACTTTCAGTAATAATGATTCTATATATATATATATATTTTTTTTTAAATCACATTTTTGATTTCAAGCAGCATCTTGAAGAAATAATATGGAATGATAAGTCTGACACAAGCCCAGCTTGTTTATACAATAATTATTTGCTCACAACCAAGTTTATTATATATATTTTAGTATTTGCTCTGCTTGGGTTGCAGCATGTTTTGTCATTGGAATATTACAGACTACTGGAATAAAATATTGTCCCCGAAGGAAGTTCGTCGGGAACCACATGGCAACTAAATCCTACAACTCGAGAGAGAATACTGGAATGTTAAGAGGATTTCCAGGTTGTCCCGGAGCAAATACTGTGGTAATACTCACTGGCAAAATGTTAGAAACAACAAACTCACAGTGCCGTGTTAACAAATATTCTGAAAAAATACATCCAACTATTGAAAAATAAGGCGTGCGAATGTAGCTTGTTTGCTTGATCTTGTCACATCAGTCAACCATTCTTGTTTTAGGAAATATCCAACTGTCTGTGTGCACTTCAAATCCATTTGAAAAATGTGAAATAAATATTCTTGATTAAAAATGATCTGGTAATATTTTCTGAGAAAATAAAAACATTTAAGGCATGTTTTGGCACTATCTTGTGGCATCTTGGTGCCAAGGAACTATGTTGAAGTGAGGCGAGCTTAGTCAGGCCAAAGCCCTGTCTAATAGAAAAGTAGTGCTTTGCCACCATCTTGTGGCATCTATTGTCAATTATAAACCTCTACATATTTGCCAGTCACGGGAGGCCACGAAAAGCGGAACAATGTATGACCAAATGTCAGGGTATAATACCACACCATTCCCTTTAGACATCGTACTAATAATAGTGGGTACATTACCTAAAGCAGTGATTCCCAACCAGTGTGCTGTGGCACAGTGTGTCGCGGGAAATTATCAAATTTCACTTAATTGGTCAGAATATTATTTATTTACAAAAAATAATGTCTCTTTGTTCATCTATCTACGCCAGCGGCATATAAAGACAGACAGAACAAATAAATGCTCTTTTATTAGATGGCACAAAGTGTATAATTGACTTGTGTATCAACTTTTAGTGACATTTTTGTTTGTTGGTGTGCCGTGAGATTTTTCAAATGTAAAATATCTCCCTTGGCTCAATAAAGGTTGGGAATCACTGACCTAAAGGGCGGAGTCAGTCTGTTGATTCGTCAACATCCATCTAAAAAGTTTCAGTGGCAAGAATGGAGGTCAGGGCTAGCTATTTGGAGGGTTCCACAGTGCCGCGCTATTATGGCATCAACACTATCCCCCCAACATTACGGTACAGCAAGAAGGTTCAAACCTAAAGGAATGATGTGAGTAACTACTTCATTTTAAGACATAGGGCCTAATCTACTAGGCTCACAAACAGTGGTAAAGAATTCTGCGCACTGTTGGGGGGCATGTTGCGCATGATCCACGAAGACTGCGACAAAGTTGGGAACGTAAACGTGGTGGAGACCACCCACTTTAAATGAGAGTTTTGCGCTACAGGTAGCTCTGAAGGTTTTTATCAAAAGTTTGGGAGTGCAAAATTTAAGTTTGAAGTGATGGAATTGGAAGTGTCAGTGGAAGAGGAAAGCTAACCTAGGAAATTTACCTCTTTTGAATCAGAGTGCTTGCACATTCTGTGTGTGGTTATGACTGCGTTATATAAACTCATTGTCTGAGATCTATCATTCCGATAACATGGGGAAGCTAGCAACCGCAGAGAAGCCATGTTTTGCATGGGAATTGGATTTACCCATCCTAAATGAGATAACATTTAAAATTGGGACAGAACCAGAAAACTGCTCTTGGAGAAGCCAGCACCAATTGCTATAGTGCGCAGAAATGACCGAGAGACACAGAAATGCAGAGCGGAAAGGAATTTTGCCATCGGTGATATGGCATAACTCCAACACGAGACTCGCTCCAAGTCATCCGTTAAATCATTCAAAAACTCCAAAATTGCATTACTGAATCGACTATGTTTTGCTCATTTTTGTTTCTGGCATTTCGAAAATGCTAACATGAGCGGAAAAGATCTGTTCTCCCAATTGTCTCTCATTTTGCTTACGCCGCCTCCTCACCACAAAACCAGTTTACACCTGCCTTTCAGACGTGGTATTTAACGATGCAAAATCAGCCACTGCATTTCTCACATTTGTTACATCACATTGTGTGTTAAATTCATCTATTTGCATATACTCAGTGTTTTGTGCATTTCTACCCAAATTGCACGACTATTTTACCTATTTGGCAGATGCAATCCTGGCTGCGTCAGGTTAGTAGATTACCTTCCACATCAAGTTTGCCCATTTTTGCACACGCTAACCTTAAGTAAATCAGCCCAATTGTCATTTGTTTTAACGGTTCTGCCATTCATTTCCTATCCTGGCGGGTTCACTCAAGAGTCGCCCTCGTCTGTCCGTGAATGTCTTTTGGCGTGGCGGAAGGAGGATGTAGTGCGTGGCGCTGGCCTGTCTGCCGTCCTTTAAAATAGGAACGATGCAGGGAGAAAACAGAGCTGCAGGGGGCGCCCTCTCGCTCAGTTGTGACTTGCTCACATATTGCGGGTTAGCAGCAAAACTCTGGGTGGCTGGCATCACGCCGTTGATGTAAATCGGGAGGCTTTTAGGGCTCGGGGAACGTGGTGGGCAGGGGGGTACTAGAGGAACTCTCGGAGGGATTTTGGGCGGCTTCTCCTCACCACCCGCAGTCTTGAGGGGGGGTTTCGGCGGGATCGGGATACGAGGAGGAATTTGGGGTCTCTCTGAGGGGATGGTAGAGGAGAACCAGTTGAGTTTATAGTCTGGATGTCTACTACACGATGTATCCTGGTGGTTCTCCGCCAGAGGAACAGGAAGACAGTCATTGGCTCCAAGGTCGTCCCCTCTGCCTGTTAATTTGTCATCTCTGCCAGGCCAGGAAAACGCCAAGGGGACATTCCCGGACTGCGACGACCCCCGTTGATAGGTGGGATTTACTTGACCTCTGTTCCCGCACACCATCTTAGGGCAGCTTTTGGGCAAGAGAGGCTGTCGCTCGCTGGTGAAGAACTCCACTTCATTATCCGCTGCCTCGTCCGTCATGAGCTCGTCAGGGTCAGGTAATGGCGGCAAAGGTTTGGCTTCCCTCTGCGGACCCCAAAACACTGTCCATCTGTGGGAAGAACAATAAGGCACCACCTGGTCTCCTTCATGAGGTCGAAGTGTCTTGTCCAATGGGAGGCAGTAGGAATCAGAGTAGCATGGAGACTTTGGTGGGAAGAGGTTAGCTGAAAAAAAAAAGTTAAAACATTAAATACAAATGGAAACACAGAAGAACAGTGTGACACCAATCACTTACAGTACGTTGGCCACATACCAAGAGACCTACAGTAGTGCTCCCCCACTAGATCTCGTGTTTAGGAGATTGTTTTTTTTTTTTATATAGTATACAGTGCAGTGAAAAAGTATTGGCCACCTTCTCAAATTATTATATTTTTGCATAGTTTTTCCCCACTTTAATGTTAAAGATCATCAAACAAATGTAAATATCAGACAAAAGATAAAGCAAGTAAACAAAAACAATTGTGTTAAATGGTGATTTTATTTATTAAGGAAAAAAAACAAGTTACCTGTGTGAAAAAGTAATTACCTCCTTGTTAAATAATTAATTAAGTGTGCTTAATCACATTTTTTGTTCATTTTCACTGATCACAAGTCTGATTACCTCCAGAGCTGTTCAATCACGAAATCTCCAAAACAGAACCGGTTTGGAAAAACGAAGTCACCCAAAATATCTGAAAATATGCATCAAAATGCCCCAATCCAAAGAAATTCAAGAACAGATCGGGAAATAAAGTAATTGACATCTATCAGTCTGAAAAGGGTTACAAAGCTATTTCTAAAGCTTTAGGATTCCAGCGAACCACAGTGAGACCCATTATCCTCAAATGCAGAAAACATAGAACAGCGGTGAACCTCCCCAGGAGTGACCGGCCTACAAAAATTACCCCAAGAGCACGGCGACGACTCATCCAGGAGGTCAAAAAGAAACACAGGACAACAGCTAAAGAACTGCAGACCTCCTTTGCCTCTCTTAAAGTTCTTGACTCAACAACAAGGAAGAGTGGGCCAAAATATCTCCATAGAGATGTAAAAGACTCATAGCCAGTTATCGAAAACACTTTATTTCATTTGTGGCTGCTGAGGGTGGTCCAACCAGTTTTTAAAATCACAATTTCAAAACTGTACTTTACGTTTACTTGGGTTATCTTTGTCTGATGTTTAATATGTTTGATTATCTTAAACAAAGTGGGGAAACCATGCAAACAAGAATTTGAGAAAGGAGCAAATACTTTTTCATAACTGTAACGCCCTCTCATGTGGAAAAGGAGAGCCAGAGTCATCAATGCAGTTTTCTGCTGTTTATTGAATGGAGGAAGAAGAGTAAAACAAGAAGGCTATGAGCACACTCACAAGCTGCCGGCCACAGCTCACACCCAGACACTCACACGCCGACATCACCCCACCAGATCTGTCCTCTGAAAGGCACATGCATGCACACACACACTAGAATACGAATTGGATTTTCTTTACGTTATGTTTGTTGTTTGTTTAAATACATTAATGTGTTTAAAGTGTGTTTTAATAGGTTTTATTTATTTTATTTTTTTTATATGGACTCTCTAGATCATGGCCTTTCACCTATTGCGCGCGATAAACGGGGGTTCACTGAACTCTCACATAATGCCGAACATGCATAGACACACAAAATATAAATTCGTCAAGAAACTTCACAGCGAAAATGAAATCGTAGCTCCCTGGTAGCAACATTACAAAGGAGTATTTGGGCCACACCGAGGAGAATGAGAATTGTGGGAGTAAAAAAAAAAAAAAGTAGTATTTACAATGGGTACGGAAAGTATTCAGACTCCCTTAAATTTTTCACTCTTTGTTATATTGCAGCCATTTGCTAAAATCATTTAAGTTCATTTTTTCCCTCAATGTACACACAGAACCCCATATTGACAGAAAAAAAATGAATTGTTGAAATTTTTGCAGATTTATTAAAAAAGAAAAACTAAAAAAAATAGTATTCAGACCCTTTGCTGTGACACTTATTTAACTATGGTGCTGCCCATTTCTTCTGATCATCCTTGAGATGGTTCTACACCTTCATTGGAGTCCAGCTGTATTTGATTATACTGATTGGACTTAATTAGGAAAGCCACAGACCTGAAGATCACTGAGCTCCAAAGATGCAGTCGGGAGATGGGAGAAAGTTCTAGAAAGTCAACCATCACTGCAGCCCTCCACCAGTCGGGGCGTTATGGCAGTGGCCCGACAGAAGCCTCTTCTCAGTGCAAGACCAAAAACACCTGAAGGACACCAAGATGGTGAGAAATAAGATTCTCTGGTCTGATGAGACCAAGATAGAACTTTGTGGCCTTAATTCTAAGCGGTATGTGTGGAGAAAACCAGGCACTGCTCATCACCTGTCCAATACAGTTCCAACAGTGAAGCATGGTGGTGGCAGCATCATGCTGTGGCTGTGTTTTTCAGCTGCAGGGACAGGGAGACTGGTTGCAATTGAAGAAAAGATGAATGCGGCCAAGTACAGGGATATCCTGGATGAACACCTTCTCCAGAGTGCTCAGGACCACAGACTGGGTTGAAGGTTCACCTTCCAACAAGACAATGACCCTAAGCACACAGCTAAAATAATGGAGTGTCTTCAGAACAACTCTGGGACCCTTCTTGAATGGCCCAGCCAGAGCCCTGACTTAAACCCAATGGACATGAAAATGGCTGTCCACCAACATTCACCATCCAACCTGATAGAACTGGAGAGGATCTGCAAGGAGGAATGGCATCATTCCCAAAAAGACTCATGGCTGTACGAGCTCAAAAGGGTGCTTCTACTAAATACTGAGCAAAGGGTCTGAATACTTATGGCTGTGTGATATTTCGGTTTTTCTTTTTCAATAAATCTGCAAATATTTCAACAGTTCTGTTTTTCTGTCAATATCCGGTGCTGTCTGTACATTAATGAGGAAAAAAATTAACTTAAATGATTTTAGGAAATACATGCAATATAACAGAGTGAAAATTTTAAGGGGGTCTGAATACTTTCCATACCCACTGTATAATTAGTAGTATAAGAATATGATGTCATTTTACAACCTTGTGTAATTTGTTTCATAGAATCAAGTTGTAAAATACTGATTACGCCTGTAATTACCTTTGTTTTCCACAATAGAAAAAGAGAATATGGTTGTATTAATGAAAAAAGTTATTTTATGACCAAATTCTAATTTATTACTTTTCTCGTAATTAAAAGACATGAGAAAGGTCAGTATATGAGCCAAGTTATCATTGTATTACTTTATATATATAGTTTATTTTGCTTTATTATACTTAATATTTTTCCTCAAAGAGAAAGTTTACAGTGTTACAAAAATAAATTCATAAAATTATGGGGAAAGCAATATGACATTTTTTCCACATAGGAGAAAAAAAAGAAAACGAATTTTTTTTAATGTGTAAATGTCTAAAATTACCACAAATGCAACACTGAGCCCAGCAGTCCCCGTCTCTCGATTGGCTTTCCATATCGTATTGATCAGGTTATATCATTAAAAACTGGCAGTAGTGCGCACTAGGCTGGCACACAACATGTTTGTTTCATTACACATCCATTACAGTATAGGGGCAAGACGATTAAAACTGCGTTATTGTCCAAATAATTACAGACCTATCTGTACAAGGTCTTCCTATCACAGTTTCCTTCTCGGGAGGAAACGGCTCTCAGAGCAAGAAACATGAAAAAGAACATGCAATCCCTCCGTTGAGCGTGGTGATTGGTCAGGAAGGAGCAAAACACCCGGAGGGAGTGGATGACGAGGAGGACCAAACAGGAAAGGGAGCGCAAATGCGTAGAAAACAACCGCTTAACCTGTCACCTTTGTCGTCAAACATCAGCCACAACACCCAGATTAACGCAGAGAATGGCCACTATCTTAACAGAGCTTCCCATAACTTTCCCTGTGGAAACATTTGACGTGTCTGAGACTACAGGAGCAGCTGGTGACCTGGCAGGAAGATGGGATGGGTGGGGGCTGACAGGATCCCCCCAGCCTGTTGAACAACTGCATGACTTTCCAGTGCTATAACATTGCTTCTCAATCATCCTGTGAATGCACGAGTAATCAGTCTCCCTCTGAAGAATGAGCTAGCACATCATGAAGAAAAGTAATCATTTCAATTGGTCAAAGACAATGAAAGATGATTACTTCATCTCATACTGGTATATTATTAGAATTATGTAATCTTTTGAAGAAAATAAACAAAAATAGATATACTTTGACAACTATGACTACGATGTATATTTCTAACTCAGTCAACAATCAAATCAATCACTTTTTTGTATCGACACTTCCATTCCTAAAAAAAAAAACAAAAAAAAAACAATGCAGTGTTTCATAGAACAGGTAACAAAAGACAACAAATCCCTCACACACTCCGTTCCATGTGTAAAAGTAGTTTAAAAAGATTTAAAACACACGTGGCTTATTATGCAATTAAAAAAAATATATATATATATATATATATATATATAGCTATATATATTCTTTGACTGTGAAGTAGTACAAACAACAAAAATAATCACAAATGTAACTATAGCATAAATAATAAGTAAACTGACAATGTGACCAATAACAGTGGTAACTTGAGATACAAGTGACCCGGATTACGCGCTTTCCAATATGAGCCTTTGTTTGGCTGATTTTTTGCTTTCAGAGCAAACATTTAAGATACAAATGCTGTACGGTGGCAGTGAACTCAACCAGCAGCAGTTGGGCAGATAGTAAACGTTTCTTAAAAAAAGAGGATTCAAGCGATTAATGATATTCCCAATTGGAGCATACTGTCAAACTTAACATAAAACAGAGAACTACACATGCATTTTAAAACAACCACATAACTTTGCCTTAAATTCCACTATCTTAGTGCAAACACATAATGGGAAATGCCATAGATGGCCTAACGAATAACATTGGTGTCCTAGTGTTGTAACGCTTTAAACAACGGATATTTGAACACAAATGGTGGAGCAACACATGTAGAAACTTAATTAGGGATGCACCAATAATTTGGTTACCGAAAACATTCGGCCGGACATGAACTTTTGGGATGACGCAAGCAAAAACTGTGGTTAAAGCCTGGAGGGGCCTCCAACGAGGTGGTGCGTTCCGTGGACGTCTCAGTCTCGCTGAGAAGAACGACTAATATTACTATGGCTTACTGGGGTGCTGTGACATCTCTATAATATATCTATATATTTGTACTTTAGTGGGTAGGTAGCCAAGGCACACACACCTGAAGGAGCTGCACTATGTCAAATGAATTAAAGCAAAACGTGTCAAAAACTGTATAATTTATTTTCTTTGGATTGAATGATGCCGTCACTGTATGTTTCTATAAAGTACAATATTACTGATTGCTGTTTTTCTGATTAAAAACACTTTACAAAGTTGTTGTTTTTTGTAGGCTGCAATGGATTAATGGCATTTCGATTAATTTCAATGAGGAAAGATGATTTAAGATATGAATGTTATGAGTGTTGTTACAGAACAAATTAAACTTGTCTCTCAAGATACTCCTATATTAGTTTAAAGGTATAAAAAAGTATATTTTATTATTAGCATTGAGAGAATTTTTTTCCCCACCCAATTATTCATTAGTTAATAATGTTTGTATATGTGCGCACACAACAATTCAGAGGCATGGGCATTTGTTACGAAAGAAATAGCACACACTTTGAGAGAGAAAAAACAAAAGTACACTTTACAACAGAGGTCAAACTAACTGCTCCTCAAAACCGGCCTTCGTATTAGTGAATAATTGTCTTTTAAACAAGGAGGTATTCATTTAAAATACTGGTATACTGTAGGTACAAGATAAGAATAAAATGCAACAAGGCTTACAGTTGCATTCTTTGTCCATTTGCTGCAGCGGCCACAGCTCGGTCAGGCTATGTTCCACGTCGCCACTCGGCAGGTCCAAGCACACTCTGCAAAGCAAGCGTAGGTTGAGAAGTCTCACATAGAGTCATGCACGTGTCAATCATTTGTGCCTGTAACCTGTCCAAATGTGCCCAGCTTGTGATGTACTGTGTGCTCTGTGGGTTTCAATCAACTTGTTTGCTATGTGTTACCCAAGTACCTGCTGAAGTCATGCTGTCCCCAGTAGTTATTCTCACTCATGTTGTGGTAGCCACAAGGTAGTTGGTTTCTTAAAAAATAAACATTCAGGTCTCTCCGTTTAACCCATTATGGCTTCACCACAACCAGAGCTGTTGGAATAGAAATAGGAAACAGAAACACAGTCATTGTCTAAGTGCAGATTCAACTGCTTTTCAATTTCAAATTATTTCTGATCAGTTGCTGAAATAATTGCCAGTGTCTTTACTTCTTGATGTTTTTTTATTTTTTTATAAACAAACAAGAAATGTCTACTAAAAAGTAAGCAACCAAGAAACACAGTTTGTCCGTGGCAACAAAAGATTAATACGTGTGTAAACCTTTAGGGGATAATGATTCACAAAGCTCCCAGTTCAGTGTTGAGACAGTGTCACATTTGCAAATTGATTTAAAGTGTTTGAGCAATACAGTTCAGCTGCAGAGTCAAAAATGGCAAAACTACTTTAACTCTTATTTGTATAGGTTTGCATCATGAAGAATCATATATATGATTTTAAAATGCATATTTTCTTATCCTGCCAAGTGTAAAAAAATAAAAAATAAAAAAATAGAAAACAACAGTCACTGATTGGCTGCTATGTTAGGGTTGGGTCTCAAACAAACTAGTGTGTTTGTGTGTTAGTGTTTCCTAACCTCTGTTGAGCCAAAGCACATATTTTATGAGGCTCATGGTAAACCAAACAAAATGTCACAAAAAGTATATTCAGTATGCTGAAAAAATAATGAACTACATGTCCAGTGGAATACCATTTAGTTTTTCTGCCTGTCACTATATGTTGCCGACATAGATTGATGCAGCGGCCGTCTTCGGTATGTGCAATGTGTGGTGCTGCACAGGGCAGCATTTCTGATGGGGCGGCGACCCACACACACACACACACACACACACACGCAAATGCTACGTGAAATGGTTTCCCATTAGCATTGTGATATGCAAATCATTGCAGTTCGTATTAGGAATTTGCGCCCCCTTGTGGAGTCCCCCTCTATAGAAGAGAGCGGACCGCCGCTGGGTTGACGAACAAAAGACATGCATACTATTTGCCGTAAATGAATAACTTTCAGACCAATTAAGTGAAGGGGCACATCAATGATCTTTCACGTCACACTAATGTGTCACAGCACAGTGGTTGAGAATCGCTGAACTCGTCACAACAAAAACAAATAAATTGAGCCGTGTGTCAGAATAATGCCATCTGCCTGCGGACAATTGCACAAGCTCCGGGTCAGATGTGGGAGGACAGGCGGCACCGCTCGCCGCCCTCCTTCCTCTGTGTGGCCATGAGAGCGTGCAGTATCCGCCCTCACAACAGTGGCTGATTGTGTAGCATTCCTGCGATGCTCAATGATAAGCTGCAACACTGACATGGTACATCCGAACCCCCATTTACGCATGCACACATTTTCGTACAGTCCCAAAACCCTTTTCCTGACCCAAGTCTAGTAGAGTTGTTAAAATCGCAGTAGGCTTACCGCCTTATGTTGGCCAAACGCCAAAGCTTTAAATCAAAAGTATGACACAAATCCTTCAGGAGCAACTATACAACTACTACATTTGTTATAGTTAGCAGACACAGCAATGTACATCAGTATAATGGCGCTGACATTATGGCCACTTGATGTTTGGTAGCATTCAGAGGGCTCATATCTGCCCCATTGGCCAATGAAAAAATAAACATCAATCAAGCCCTTTAGGCTGTTTTTTTTGTGTGTTTTTTTTTTAATTGCCTTCTTTATTTCAAACATGTGGGAAAAGTAACAGAAAACAATAAACAAACAAGATTTGAAAAAAAAGAAAATAAAAATGTGAAATTATACATTTGAATGACAAACTAGGTGTTGACAGGAACAGGAAGTACCAGAGAAAACACTAGTATAACGATTATGATGTTTATTCATATCTGTTAATTCTGTAACTGAATCAATGCTCTGTAGGAAACTTAAAATTCATACAGTATTCGAAATAAAGAAAACTGTGCCATCTGGTGTTCCCAAACAAGAATTTCCGACTGTTTGGATTATTCTTTGTCACCCCGATAATTGATAAGCAGTAAATGGTCTCCAAGAACTGTCTTTGTTGATTGATTCAATAATATATAATATATACACAAAATAGAAACAAGTGTGAGACTTTAATTGTAGGGCTGCAACAATTAACTGAATAACTTGAATAATTCATTTACATAAAAGTTGAAGCAAATATGATATAATCTCTAATGCAAAACACATTTTTATCTGAATTTGAATAATCGATGAAATAATCATTAGAACACTAAAAAAAAAATCAATAGCTGCAGCCCTACTTTGATTAGATTTTTTTTCTGAGAAGTGTAATATAAATGACTTAGTGGTTGTATTACACTTAATTATTTCCTCCTTCAATAACGTATTGAATGACTGATTTTCACATTTGCTGCTTTTGGGGCAAGTATTAGTATAGTATTGTATTGTGATTTACCAAAAATAACAAAACAGGGTCCCATGCATCTATTTTGATATTTATTTCATCCTTGAAAAAAACAACAACAAAAAACTGTGACATCAAATCTGCCCAGTGAGCCTCGGAGATGGAGGAATTGTACCGCCAGTTGGCTCAGTGTGCATGAATGAAGCCACTCTCAGCTATAAATGGGCCTTTGTGGCACTTTGGAGTGCAGTGAAGCAGGCCTGAGAATGCAAGTGTACTCTCCCATGAGGTGAGGACATAAGATACACCATGGAGACAAGTGGACATTGCCCAGCTATGAACAGGAGGACAAACCAGAGGGGAAACAGCTTATTCCACTACTGATGTAAGAGCCCCTGTAGTGCTCTAATAAAAATAAACAATTTAAAAAAAAAAACTTGAAAATGATTCAATTAAAATGTACTGCACATACATTGAACACAAATTGCAACAAAAGTATTGTTGTAAAACAAGCAGATTAAAAAAGATTAAATACTGGACACAGAAAAACCATAGGTCACTGTGACATGCACATTCTGAGTCATTAATTTTGTGATTATTTGCGTACCACAAGTACTTTGAGAATCACTGTGTTAAATTAATAAAGTCTTGAATTAAATCATGTACCTAATCTTGGAGTAGCGTCACGGGTTTGAGAGCGGCTGTGTTAAAAAAAAACAGCTAGGTTACTGATTTTTATTTCTCTTTTCCAAGCACTGCCAAGGTGCTGTGGAGAAAGGAACCTACAGCAACTCCAACAAACTGCGCCAGTGTGTCCCCAATGCCGTGTGCATTAATGTCATGGGTTCAATACAGAGCTCACATTCAGTGTGAGTGACATTAAAAAGTTATTCATTGTAATAATGAATCAACGACAGCAAGGGATTGATTCATTTTCGTACACACCTATATTGGTAGTTGGCCAAATTGTAAGAGCCATACTTTACACTTAATCACAGCCAGGCTCCAATACTTGAACTCATAGCAACCAAGATTTTATTACAATTTATTATTATATTATTATTATTATATAACATATATCCACCCTTTTCCTCGCCCGCTTATGTTCAAAGATCAAGAGAGGGGCCAGTTGGGGAAGGTTAAAAGAGCTTATCCCTGTTGACTCAAGATGACAACTGGACACTGAACTTATCATACCATCTCAAATAGAGGCCGTTACCCAATTATTTGCCACAAGTATTATTGTCCACAGGAACGTCATGCCTCTTATTTTGCCACAGGAAAGGAATAACAGGTGATGTGACTAATGTAGTTACTTCAATATACGTTTCCGCCAAGGGCTTTAGTTCAATTTGGTACTGAACATCGGGATTTGTTACATTTTCCGTCACGGGTGTCCAAGCGGAACATGGGTAATGCATGAGCTTCATAAATCGGTTAGGTACATGCTAACCAGGGAATTTAACACAGATGAAAATCATGACAAAGTCCAGTACTGTGCGGGGGGTTAATTTGTTAACAAAAAATAAACATCTTTAATCTGCAGGCCTGGTTCGATTTTATTAACCTTACTACCCAGCTTGTTTGTGGCCATTTCATTCTGCAATTGTTTTGTGTTTTTGGCCCATTTTACTTGATAAAGTTTTCAAAATCAGTTTTAGTATAAATGATCCATTATTTTTTATTTTTGTAACCCTTCAGATTGCAGTTTGTTTTCACAATGTACAGGTTAAGAAACAACGTAAAAAAAAATTTTTTTTTATTTATTTATTATTTTTTTAAATGTTCTCAGTAGCCTACTACCTTCCACTTCTTAAAAAAAGCAATTATTCTCCATTGTCAACAGAAGGTATCTCCATCCATCCATCCATTTTCTGAGCCGCTTCTCCTCACTAGGGTCGCGGGCGTGCTGGAGCCTATCCCAGCTATCATCGGCCAGGAGGCGGGGTACACCCTGAACTGGTTGCCAGCCAATCGCAGGGCACATAGGAACAAACAACCATTCGCACTCACAGTCATGCCTACGGGCAATTTAGAGTCTCCAATTAATGCATGTTTTTTGGATGTGGGAGGAAACCGGAGTGCCCGGAGAAAACCACGTGCCGCAGAAGGTATCTCCACTTCTTAAAATCAAAATTGTGTCATTCATTTGCTCCATTGGAGTGCATTAAGGGCATTAACAATATTACATGCACTCCATTGTCCCAAAACTGATAAATGATGTCATCTAGTATAGAACAAAAAAAAAAATAATTTGCAAGTGTTGAGACTGCAAAGAAACCAATTTTACCCAAAATGTATGATTAAATCCAGTAAATAACAAGGAATTTAAAAATGTTGTTTCAATTGGCTAAAGTGGTCACAATAGAGCAAAAAGGGACAAATTAACAGTATTATTAATAATTTTAAAGAGCTGAAGTTGGAAATTACAAAATTTGAATTCACACTCTTAGGAAGTTTTATTACATTTGCATTAACAGAGCTAAAATGTTAAAACAAAAAGGCAAGCAAGGTGAACACAAATGGCCAGCATAGAGCCCAGGTTTAAATCCTCTCATCATCACTTTTTGTTTTCCTTCTCTCCTATAGCACATAAAGAGCTGTAGGTTTTGGGTAAAAAAAGGGCTTTATTCTTTATACCCTGGGTTACAAAGAGACAAATTACACAACAAAACAAAACAACAAACTAAACATACATCAGCGTGGTCTTACAGCTGTGCGGCAAGTCAATGGATATCAGTGTTTCTTGCTCCACACCAACACGAGGAATACAAATAAAGGCCTCCTCTCAAATAGCTGCCTTCTTTCAAATAAGCACATTGTACCCTCTGCAGTCGATTAAATAAACGCTACGTGGAAGAAAGCTGATGTACCCAGAAAGAACCCACACAAGCACAGGGAGAAAATGTCAACTTCACACTGAAAGAAACCTTGATGTGAGCCAAGAGCCAGTTTGTTGTCTGCAGTAATAATATCTATAAAATCCTCAACTACCGGTAACCCTGTTACAGTATGTGTCGGGTCAATATGACCTAGTAGGGATGCACCGAAACCGATACCAGTGTCTATATTGGTGCCGATGCCATACGTCTACTTAATTAAAAAAAATACAAAAATACAAAAATAATAATAAATAAATAAAATACGATACTAAAGACACCGATACCACTTCCCCCAGGCAGACATATAATGCACTTCCGGGCAGGTAGAGTAGGAGCCATGTCAGCCGTGTAGAGATACTCAAAGGTAAACACGGGATGACAACACTTCGGCTTTCATCTACAGTATGTACTCCTTTTATATAGTGCCTCTAGTGTTCAGACTGAGACACATCATAACCGAAATGCTGCTATATTACAGGGTAAATTTAAGTGAAATGTGTGGCTATTCAAAAAACGTACTTGGATGTTAAAATGTCACTAATGACAAGTTGTTACTCTAAAAGGTGCTGTATTTGAGTGGAACTTATGCCGTGCTCATGAAAATTTTGTGTCTCGTGTTTTTGAACAATATTTAATTAAAATAAAACTACTTTTTGTCACAATTGCAGTACTTAATGGTCATTATCAAGTATCGATATTTAGTATCGCTGAATAATCATATTTAAGTGCTTGTACTTGTACTCAGTCTGAAAAAACTCTTATCGGCGCATCCCTAATAGTAGAGTACTTTATCACGTTAGTAAGTATAATTGACATAAAATTAAAAAAAAGGGTTGACTTCACATATTTGCAGCTTTTTCTTAAAAACCAGCAAATGATCCTTTATCCCTAAAGCATGCTCTGTAAGAGGAAAAAATATTTTACTATTAATGGGAATGGTCAGTGGTTGAGTTAATAATGAGATATAAACAGGGATTCACCCACCCCCCCTCCTCCCCCGGGATCTTTGGATAATTAAAGATGGTTGGGTCAAATTGACCTTGGAACATTACTGCTGTTCCCAGGGGCGCCGTAAGGAGGAGAAAAATGATGGGGATTCAAAGGGTCCACGACTGACAGAAGGCGCTAGGAATGTTTTCAATTTGCGCCATTGAAGTGGTGGGACCCAACGTGATATGTCTAAAAAAAAAAAATGTTTTTAAATCCCTCATGGCGGCCCTGGTTGTTCCTGAGGAACAAACGTAACAGAAGGGTGAAGCAATGTAAATATGACCAATGATGCAATGTCATACCACAGGATTACATCTTCATTTGATTTTCCTCACTGCCCAATGATCATTTATTCACAAAAAGCTTAATTGGTATACATCTGAAAGTGATAAACACTTCTCCGCCATAAATCTAAAACAATCTAAAGAAAAACAGTAAGTACGACATTAACCGAGTGTGCCTTTTCTTGCCATATTCTTAGACTGTTGAGCAAACTACTTAACTACACGCGGTTTGTAACCTCCAAACATGAGTACATTATATTTTTTTGTGTGGAAAAACAGTTCTAGGCCATAAATATAAAACAATCTGAGGAAAAACTGTACGTCTCACACTAAATGAGCATGCCTTCCTGTGCCACGTGACCATGTATTCTCAACTAAGTACTAATCATTCGATGTAACAACGTCCAAATACTTTGTTCCTTTACTTTAGTAGATTTTTATCTACCTGTATGTACTTGTGTATGCATTTTTTTTGATGAGTTTTTACTTGTACTCCCTATATTTAAAAACAGTATATCTGTACTTTCTAGTCCTTACTTTGTCAAAATAGGCTGGTTATGTTGTGGATCCCAGGGTCTTATAACAGGGACAGCAACAACATGGAGGAATATGAACCAATGATGCGACAGGTTCAAGAGAAGCAAGATGTTCCATAGCCATGGTCTTATTTTAGAGAATTGTTTGATGTCGGCCACTGTATAAGAATGATTCATAGCCAATGTATTGTGTCTCGTCTTCACAGATCGAGCGCTTGGCGAGGTAACAAAAGAGGAAAACTATTTTGTATGGGGAGGTTGTTGTTCTTCATTGTGCCAGTTTATTATAAGGGCATTTATTTTTTTTATTTTTTTTATTTTTTTACTTTTGTACCGGTACTTGAGTATAATTCCTACTGTACTTTTTTCTTACTTTTACTTCAGTGCAAGTATTGAATCAGTACTTCTACCTTTACACAAGTACCTGTACTACGCCGTTCGTAATCTCAGCATGTCGTATGTCGGGAGCGTCGTAACCGAGAACCCCTTGTATGTACTGTAAATAGTAGCGCCCCTAGCGGTACGTCGCTGAGGTCCAGCAGTTGCTCGGTGGGTCAGCGGACAACAGGCGGTTGTGCAGCGTTGTCATTACAATGAGCGGACATTCCCACGCTAATGAAACCCAAATTACACGTACCGCACCACCCGCTGTTAATTCCCACAACGAGGAGGGAACATCTTTGCGTTATTGGCGGCTCATTCATTTATTCCCCGTAAATTCACTTGAGGAAGTCTAACTGAAGAAAACCAAGCAGTCCCTCTTCAAACTGGAACGGCGATTGTTCAGCGGTCGAGTTAACATTCAAACATGTATACTTGTACGAACTCCCGATTCGGGTAGCAAACGTTGATTCTTACTCACCGATTGTGTGTCCATCTCTCGTTCATATCCTGAGCGGAGCCATGTGCGTGGCGCCGCGTCAATAACAGTATGAAGTGAGCTCATTGTGGCTCTGTGACGTCAGTACAGGCCTTTATAAAAGCGCTGGTGCACTCAAAACTCCACCCAGCCTCCTCTTAAAGGGGAAGCACTCTCTAAAAAGGTTCAACCCCAAAAGCATCAGTTTTTACAGGCGTCACCAACATGGTGCCAGCGGCCACCAGACAGCCCCCAAGGGCCATATGAGTAAACCGCTGGCCTGTTCTAATTTTGCTCACCAGTGATGGGACATTGTCATTTTTTTCTAGGAATGTTGTAGAAGTGATCATTAGAAAATGTAGAGTTGCAGAGACTGGTAGAAATGGGACTATTACTGTTGTTGATGCAGCTGTTGTTGTGCCCATTGTTCTCTCATGATTTGAGTTAGTGTTGCATGTTGTTTCCTACCAGGTTAAATCATTTTTGATAACTACTGTGACTAACTATATTAATTGACATGATAAGTTTCTTCACATAGATGAATATCATTATTAATAATGAATTCAAGTTAATTTGAGAAAATGTGTTGCTTCAATGTGTATCAAACTGGTAGCCCTTCGCATTAGTACCAAAGAAGTAGTTCTCGGTTTCAAAAACGTTGGTGACCCCCTGGTTTAGGACCTTTCGACCATGACATCACACGCATGGGCGTAGCACCTAAATCTGGTGCCACGTACAAAAGCCTCCTGAAGGGCCCCCCATCCCACCCTAAACCCACCCCCGCCACTCCCCCATATAAATATCATCAGAAATTTTGTACGTCTGCCTCACAGTTCTGATGACCTGGGTTCAAATCCGGCCTCGCCTGTGTGGAGTTTGGATGTTCTCCCCGTGTACTACGGTTTCCTCCCACATCCCAAAAACATGCATGGAAGGGTTGATTGAAGACTCTAAATTGCCCGTAGGTGTGAATGTGAGTGTGAATGATTGTTTGTTCAGATGTGCCCTGCGATTGGCTGGCGACCAGTTCAGGGTTTACCCCGCCTCTCGCCCGAAGACTGCTGGGATAGCCAGTCTCAAAATAGAGCTGGGCAATATGGCCTAAAATTCATATCGCGGTATAAATTAAATCCCCTCATGGTAACGGTATTTATCATGATATAAAGTTAAGTGTCAAAATTAGAATGGAATTATTTCTGAACAAGTTGTATCGTCCTTTAGCAAAGATAAATTGATTTAAAAAAAAAAACACACAGCAAACAAACAAAAACATGCAATTTTTAGAACATTTATTGTGGCGATCTCAAAAGTCAATATTAAATTTCAGCACTCTATGGTGTAAACAAAAAATAACATTGCTGGTGTTATATTTAATATACTAATATATGAATATGAATATCCTGGATGTTTACTGTGTATCTATGTACACTGTTGTAATAAACTCGTTGACATAAGAATACTTAGTCACCCGGCACAACAAGGGATGCTCAGTTAGCACTGTACAAACAGTTTTTCGTTGGATTGATTTGTATTTATGGTCAAGTGCATACATAATTTTGATTTGACTACTGCGTTAGTGTGTAGGTTGGCGATAGACTACAGTGCGTTCCGACATACAAATTTGGGTTAAGTCGCCGCTGTAAGATCAGAACTCCATCGTAAACCAAGGATCCCCTGTTTCCCCGCAATTTATTGACTCTACGCGTGTATTTTGGCAAAAAAAGACTCTCCACGCTTCACCTTTTAGCCACAGGTACGTATAAAATCATAAATATAGGTGAGTGTTATTGTAAAACATAATATACACTGTACAGCTTGGCGCCGACCGGCTGGATCTTGCTTCGTACCTGGAAAAACGGACTGCCTGCTACATCTGCGACACCATTCACCTGTGATTCAGCACAACTTCAGAAGTTGCAGACAGTCTGCCACTAATGAAAATTAGTTGTACAACCTCGTACGCTGCGCAACAGTTCAGTGGTAAGGTTAGCAATGGTCCTTGTGTAATGGTTGAGGGAAAATTCCCCTTCATGAGACCGTTAAGCAATTTTGGTGACCTGTGTGGGTGAAGTTTGTGTGTGGGTGGCTTTTGGCGACAACTTCAAAGAAATATGCCTTTTAGGAAAATGGCCCCAAGAAGTGTGACTATTTTGTATTCCTATCCTTACAACGCAATCTGACGTGAACTAAGGGAATAACAACCTGAGTGGAAAAAATACACAATCTGTCGTTTGGTCACAGGTACTTGTATGAGTACGTGACTGACGGATAAGCTTTCATGACACACACAAAAATCGATCTTCCTGCTCCTTCATAAAACAAACACTCCTTGTTTTTCAGTTCTGCTATATTTACTTTGAGACGCGTCAACATACCCTTGCCGGAATCAGTCCACTTTACTCAACTAGCTAGCTATCGAGGCCTAGCTAGCCAAATCAATAGCTAACTGAATAGTTATGACACATGTAAGTCTCCATTGGACATGGTGTAGTAAATGTACATATTATAAATATAGTGGTATTGATTGTATAACATTTGCAAAGAAAAAAATATATATAGTGAATTAGTCATTTCTACCCCCCTTTTAGCAACTTGTGTCGCTGCCGTGTTAATATATTCAATATACTGTATGTACCATTTATGAGGGGGGTTTGCAAATTCCATTTTTTAATATAACAATAAAAAAAAGTTCTCAGTGATGCTAACTAAACAAAAATTCACAACAGGTGGACCAATACATTTTCTGGTTCAATTAGAATTGCTATGGAAAGTCTTTCGCAGGATGTTCACATTTTGAGATTATGAGGCCATGATGATAAGAACTGATCAACAATATTCAAACAGGATGTTCTCAGAGGGAAGTGGATACCGAGCTTGGCGTGTTATCAGCAGGTTGCAAAAGAAATGCAGACAGACTGGAAGAGTCACAGAAAAACATAGAAGTGGACATCCTTGGAAATGTATAGGTCGATTCATGGATCTGTTGTAAATTTGGCTTTTGTTAGAGAACAGCAACTTTTGCAAAAAGTACTGAAGCAATGAACACTTGGACATGTGCATTCAAAAGTTTAAAGAAAGTCAAATTAAGTTCACCTCTTAAGGTTATAGTGCATTTAAGGTTTATCCTTAAATATCACTCAGCAGCACAATATCCCAATTTTTTTTGTGAGTTGTATATTTCAATTTATATTGCATATACTGTACGTCATTTCAAGATGTCCTTGGTCCAGTCAGTTACATGACTCAATCGGTTAACCCTGCCCTCCCCTTTTGAAAATATGGAAGGGCAGGTGTAAAGTATTTTCTGACCACATTTTGATTTTCTATATCAAATCACACAATGAAAATATACTACTTTTGCTGTCCAACCAGATCCACCACGGTTTTACCTGCTCAGTCCATTTATCATTTATCAGCTATTTTAAAAAAGTAACATTTCACCTCTGAGGGAAAATGACATATTTCCCATAATGCAAACCTCGTGGACATTATCACTCCAGTCTTCAATGGTAGGTGATTCTACTTCCAACCATTTTCTTGAGATAAACATTTGTTATTTGTATGGATCTCTGTCCAGTTCTAATAACCTGGCAAGTGGTTGGCTCGATTCGTCACTCAGTTCATTGAACCTAACATCCATGTTTTTGGACTGTGAGAGGAAGTCGGACAGAACCCTGACGAGCACAGGGAGAAAATGCAAACTCTTCGCAGAAAGGTCCCAGCAGACACAGATTCAAATGTGGAACCTTGTTGCCGAGAGAGCTGAACACTGGTCCACTGAACTACAGATAAAATAAATCAATAAAAAAAGATAGCAGATGACTCAGTGAACTCAGTTGCTCCCATCTATTTTCTTCAACTTTTCTGCTGATCTTGCGGCAATAAAAACCAAATCACATATATCAAGGAGTGGTTTATATACCCACATGTATCTTGTACATGTAAACTCATCAAATGAATATGTAGTACAACAGGGGTATTGCTGCAATCATCCGCTGTCCTGGTCCCATTACTCGAGTTTTATTTCTCAAAGAATACTCATACACTTTGCCAAACATGGTGTTTGATCCACATCCTGTTACGTCATCCTGCCATTAGAAGTAAAGCTCAGTTGTTGTAATCTCCCCTTGCATAGGTGGGTAGTAACGCGCTACATTTACTCAAGAAACATTTTCGATAAACTGTACTTGTCAGAGTATTTTAAATGCACTGTACTTTTTACTTTTACTTGAGTATTTATGTGAAGAAGGATCGATACTTTTACTCCATTACAACGATCGACATGCCGTTTGCTACTTTTATTTATCCATTCTTGCGTGTGTTTTTAGACTATCTTCGACTTCCACTTAGGGCGCCCGTTGCGCCAATCAAACGAGATCACTTATGTCATTTGACTCTAATTCACCAATCAGACGACACAAGGCAACCACATGACCGCGCACGTAGCCTTCGCGACCCAATCGAAATGACTCATTTTGGGAGAGAAAAAAAACAGCCGCGGGAGTGTGTTTACAGATTGCCAAAACTAGGATATTTCAGCCCACTTCTAACTTGAGAAAACACCTTGCAGTAAATTGCAAATGTTTTTGCTGTTGTTTTGGCAGTGGGGGTGGCAATATTAGCACACGCGCGCACACACACACGCACGCACACACAATCACTAAGTCTGGTCAGCAAACAGCTTCTTAATGAAGTAATTTAAGTGAATAAAGCAAATAGTGTTTCTGTAGGGCCCAATGCATGTGTTGTTGGTTTTTTGTCAGTTAAACATTTAAAGGTGGCAGGTGTGTGTCGACTCATATATATATATATATATATATATATATATATATATATATATATATATTGTTTTTAAATTGTTTTTTTAATTTGATCATGCTTTGATTAAAAAAAATCAGAAGTTACTCACAAATTACTCGTTATTGGTTTTTTCATTGAGTACTTTCTTACTCTTACTCAAGTAAATATCTGGCTGAGTACTTTTTACTTTTACTTGAGTCATATTATTCTAAAGTAACGGTACTCTTAGTTGAGTACAATATTTGGCTACTCTACCCACCTCTGTTTGCTTGTTTCAAGGCAGCATGGCAAGCCGTTTGAGCATTTATTCAATATCCTTGTCTCTGATAACCATCTTAAGCTACAGTATGTACTTGTATACTCTTTGTCCTCACTAGTAAAACAAGTCAGCGCACTAGTAGAACGATTGGGCCCCACCAATTTCATTGTACAGTGCATTGTGCTTTGACAATAAATATTCTAATTTCCCCCCAAATAATCAAACGTCTTTGTGGAAAGCTGTTTGAGTATTCATATGATATCCTTTATAACCAGCTTACAGTTCATGTACGCTCTTTTTCATCACCTGTGGGATATAACGCAAGTGAATTTAAAATGCTGTTTTTAAATGGTGATTTCATTTATTGAGGAAAACAAATATTCAAAATGACCTGGCCCAGTGTGAAAAAGTAATTAACCCCCTTGTCAAATTATTCCATCCATCCATCCATCCATTTTCTGAGTCGCTTCTCCTCACTAGGGTCGTGGGCATGCTGGAGCCTAGCCCAGCTATCTTCGGGCAGGAGGCGGGGTACACCCTGAAGTGGTTGCCAGCCTATTGCAGTGCACATACAAACAAACAACCATTCACACTCACATTCATACCTACAGGCAATTTAGAGTTGTCAAATAACCTACAATGCATGTCTTTGGGATGTGGGAGGAAACCGGAGTGCCCGGAGAAAACCCACGCAGGCACGGGGGGAACATGCAAACTCGCCACAGGCGGGGCCGGGGATTGAACCATGGTCCTCAGAACTGTGAGGCAGACGGTCTAAACAGTCGGTCGCCGTGCCGCCTTGTTAAATTATTAATTAATTAATTATCCTCAAATTGAAAAAACATGGAAGAATGGTAAACCTTCCCAGAAGTGGACGGCCTACAAAGATTACCCCAAGAGAACAGCAATGACTCATCCAGGAGGCCACAAAGGAACTCAAGACAACTTCTAAACAACCGTAGCCCTCCCTTGCCTCAGTTAAATCCAGTGTTCATGACACAAAAATTAGGAAGAGACTGGGCAAAAATGGCATCCATGGCACAGTTCCAAGGCAAAAACCACTGCTGACCAAAAAGATCCTAAAGGCTCGTCTTACTTTTGCAAAAAAAACATTCCAAGACTTTTGGGAGAATATTATATGGACTGACTAGATTAAACTTGAGGTTTTGGAAGGTGTGTCTTATTACATCTGACGTACATGTAGCACCTCATTTAAAAAAAACAAAAAACATCATAACATAGTCAAACATGTTGGTGTTATGTGATGGTCTTGGGCTGCTTTTCTCCTTCAGAACCTGGAGACCTTGTTGTGATTGATGGAAGCATGAATTCTGCTCTTTAAACAGAAAATCCTGAAGGAGACTGTTCAGCCATCAGTTTGTGACCTCAAGCTGAAGCACACTTCACTGAAATGCCTCATATCTAAGAAAGCAATTCTGCAAGGAAGAGTGGGGCAAAATATCTCCACAGAGATGTGAAAAACTCATTGCCAGTTATAGAAAACGCTTAATTTCAGTTGTTGCTGCCGAGGACGGCTCAACCAGTTATTAGGTTTAGGGGGTCATTACTTTTTCACACAGGCCTAGGTAACTGATTTTTTCCCCCTTAATAAATTAAATCCATCTATCCATCCATCCACCATTTAAAGACAGCATTTTAACTTCACTTTGGTTATAGTTGCCTGATATTTACATTTGTTTGATGATCTTAAACAAACTGGGGAAACTGCAAAAATATAAGAATTTGAGAATACCTTTTCACGGCACTGTATATGCTCCACTGTGATTGGCTAGTCTGTGTTTTTGGGGCTGTGGCTAAGGGAAAGCTTAATTCAATCACTGTTTTGTATTAAATATGAAATAGAAAGGCAAAAATAGTGCCATCTGGTAGGAGACGTCTCCTCTCGTCTCAAAGACAGAAATCGTCACAGTGCACTAAATACATGTAAAGGTTTATCTTGGAAGGCTAACAGTGCGTCTGGATTTTCAAGATGCTGAGGTGATGCCGGATTTGACATTTTTGCCACATGCGCGAGCACATTTGCTGTGCGGCCCTTTGTGGGCGCCTGTGGTGACCCGGGATGCTCAGAGCTGTGGGGGTTGTTGTCAGGGCGGGCCGATCTCCCACTGGGGAAGGTCAAATCATTTCCTGCTCTAAGAGCCCCTGCATCCCTCACAGCTGTCAGTTCAGTCAGAAACCCAACTCCCACATTTGTAAGCCTCCTTTCGTGTGCTTTCTTAGATATGAGGCATTTCAGTGAAGGAGGAACCTGCTGTACAAAACTATGCCAAAAAAGGACTTCCATGAACTGTAATTCAAGGTTTGCAGTTGCTGAGATCCAAGAATTCATGGTGAGTGGGTATATTTGCTATGATATCCTGTGAGGTAGTAACCCATATATTTATAGCACATTTTGACCAAAGGAACTTTCCTCAAGCTCTAGGAACTTTTGGAGGACCATTGTGTGTTATGACCATGGGAACTGTTGTCTAAATTTATTTACAGGGTGATTTATTGAGCACTAAAAGTCCGTTGGAGCTGCAGCTATACAGGGCATCCTAAAATTCACTATGCATTTTCTTTTACTCATTTTATTTAAGGTATCAATCGGACAGGCGTGAAGCCATCCTCATTTGACAGCATTGGCTTTAGAGTTTTTGCAAGTACATAATTTCCTTGCCCATGGCTTGCCAATTGACATTGGTACAGAGTTGCAAAATGGCCACTTAGCAAGAAGTTTTTCTGTCCATGACTATCCATGGCAAGTTTCTCAAAATGGGATCTGTTCTTGACAAGCCACAGAGCGGATGGCCTGCTACTAAGACCATTGATGAAAACACCAAATTCCTAAAGCAGGTGTTCGCGCAAAGGCAGGGAAAGTCTATCCAGAAGGCTGCCCTGGAACGCAGCATCAACAAAAGCTCAAAGACGTTTTTCTGTCCTGGACTGCAGTTTAGCGCCAGTTTGAGAAGCTTTACGGCCGTTGCTCCAATGCGTAGTACGATTTACGCGTCGCGTTGTTAAGCATCATAATCTTCCGCTTGAAGTCTTTGAACAACCTGAAGTCGGTACTGGTACTTTATTAGTCCTTAAGCATCTACTGAATTTATCTTATGTTTATGCTGAATCCCAGTGCAGCTCTCCAGATAGACTTGCCCTGGCTTTGCACGGGCACCTGCTCTAGACGTTCGGTGTTTTCATCAATGACATTAGTAATAGGCTGTCTTGTCAAGAACAGATCCTGTTTCGAGAAACTTACCATTGATATCAAAAATGTTATTATTTGTTGGAGCACTGTGGGGCCATAAAGCTTCTCAAACTCGCACTGAGTCATGGCTAGAAAAACTTCTTGCCAGGTGGCAATTTTACTAAGCTGCTCCTATGTCAGTTGGGGAGCCATTGGAAAAGTAATGATAGGTTCACAAAGACTGCAAAGCCAAAGCTGTCAAATGCTGATGGCCTCACGTCTGTCCGGATAATACCTGAAACGAAAAAGAAAAAAAACATGTAGGATAACTTTTTACGACACCCTGTATCATATGAAAATAAATTAGTTGAGGACTACAACCAAGACTTTGAGTGCCAGTGATGAGGTCCATCCATCCATTTTCTATACTGCTTGTATTCATTAGGGTCACAGGTGAGCTGGAGCCTATCCAAGCTGACTTTGGGTGAGAGGAGGGCTACAACCCTGGACTGGTTGCTAGTCAACACAGGGCACACATAGACAACCATTCACACCTATGGACAATTTAGTGCCTTCAATGAACCTAGCATGTATGCTTTTTGGAATGCATGATGAAGCTGGAATAGCCGGAGAAAAAACACGCAAGCATCGGGAGAACATGCAAACTTCACATATGAAGACCAAAATTGAGATTTGATCCCCAAACCAAAATCATGCTAACCACTTGGATTACTGTTTTCCCAAGTTATATTAAGTTATAAAATATATACAGTTTTACTTCTCATCTATAGCAATTCACACACTCACTTTTGATGCAGTTTTTGTCATGTTACACAACATTGAGGACAATTAAAGTCTTTGATAGGCTGATATGTATATAGAGCTTTTTAATGCTGTCGGACAGAAGATGGGAATGAATTGTTTTTAACTCCAAAGGTTGCACTCCACTGTATCTTTCTTCCATCTCAAGGTGGATGAAGGAAATGAGGAAATGTTTGTGTTAACATACATGCTCTATGGTAAATACATCTGTGCAGGGTTGATTTGCTGACACAGTGTCACAGGGAATTCTCTTATAGAAGAACCAGCTGTGTACAAACATGTAATAGTAATTACAGCCAGACTGGTGTTTTCACAGTCTACCCGCTATCTTCAAATTCCTTCCCATTCCTCTCAATGTGGCTCCATTTACATTATAAGCTAAAGGAAATTTGAAAAAGAAAATATTTCCGGCTTTCAAAGGATCATAGAAAAAGATGTATGAGTTATTGGTGAGAATGAGGCAACAACAACTAAAATCTTTTTAGAGTTGATGAGTAATCTGATTTGCCTGGCTATAAAATGGTGAAACTAGGTGTGGCATCATCCAACACTTGAGAAACTCTCACTCAACTTTTTCTATCTGTGTGCTCCCACCCACCACTTCCTTCGGCCTGACGTAGAAAAATAATTATTTTATTCAAACTGAACTGCCTTTTTCTCTCTTCACTAATTCATATACAGTATACGCTAAATTTGGCCCCATTTTATTGCTACCAACTGCAGAATGTAATTCGTAAAACACGATTGTTTAATCCTCTAACTAAATAGATTTTTTTTTAGGCTCAGCCCAAGCAAATAGGAAGCAGGAAAGAGTCAAGCTCCTGAGATGAGTGGGCCTCGCAACACGACCTTTGTCATCATACCGTGAGGGGGATAGAGCTCAGTTATCAAATAATCAACCGCCACCACGAGGAGGAAGAGGAGGACTGGCTGAGGATTGATGGGTGCCTTTGATGGCTAGGTTTAAGAGAAAAAAAATGGCCAGCAGTTATTTTCCAGCTTGTTATTAACTCTTGGTATGGTAGAGAACAGTTGTTCACCACTGCCAATTATCCATCCATGCATCCACTTTGTATAGTGCTTATTCTCATTTGCAGGTGAGCTGGTGCCTATCCAAGCTGACTTCAGGTGAGAGCCAGGCTACAGCCTCGGCTGGTCACCAGCCAAGCACAGGCCACTTATGAACAAACTACACCTACGGACAATTTAGTTTAATTCACTGAACATGCAGGTTTCAGAAATGTGAGAGAAAGTCAGAGTACACTAGGACAAAACGCACACAAGCATAGGGAGAATATGCAAACTGCACACAGGAAGCTCAGCACTATCACATTTTTTAAGCGTTTCAGCATTTTGATGGGGGTTTCAAGTATACTTACATAGTGTAATGCCCTTGCATGTGGGAGAGGAGAGCTACAGTCGCAATGCACTTTTCAGCCATTTTTTGAACACTGAGTGAACAGTAGAACACAGAGAGCTACAGTCGCAATGCACTTTTCAGCCATTTTTTGAACACTGAGTGAACAGTAAAACACAGACACCATAAGCATGCTCACGCAGGAGCTGCTGTCGATCACAGCTCGCACCCAGACACTCAGATGCAGACTCGTGGACGTCTCGCGTCATCCCACCACGCCCCACCTCTTAAAGGCACATGCACAACTACACGTACAGTATTGTCTATACATGTCATGCTTGCAATTTCGTTTTTGCTTAAATACGTTAACAGTGTATTTAAAAAGAGTTTTAGTAAGTCTAAATGTGTTTAAAGCATGTGGGAGGGGTAAAACTATCTTTAAAAATGTTTTATATGGTCTAACCAAGACACATCCGTATTTCACAATAGATGGGGTTTGTTTATTTGTACACGCAGCACAGGCAAGTGTTGGTACTGTTTTGTTTGAGAAAGAAAAACCCACAATCACTGAAAAAAATTCCACAATTATTGTCGGGGGGAAAAAAAGAGCTTTTTGGCAAGTCACATCAACTCTAAGTTTATTGATGCAAAAAATAAACATGCAAAGTAAAGAACACTATGCCTACTGTGAAACATGGAGGAGACTTGATTATGTTCTGGGGCTGCTTTACTACATCTGGCACACGGTGTTTTTAATCTGTGCAGTACACAATTAAAAATTTCAAGACTATCAAGGCATTTTGGTAATTATTTATTATAAGAGTTACATTTCAAGTTATTTCCAGTGTGTTCCACAAACGTGTATGTGTTCACTGTGATGGGTAAAATCCAGAGAACAAATTTTGTGTGCATGCATGCATGTTCATGACAATAAAGGTGATTCTTCTTCTTCCTCTTCAGTGACCATTGTTGGATTTTTTTTTCTTTAACGGAAGGGTACCAACAATGTCCATCTGTGTTAATTGTACCCAGAGGATGGAAGCCTTTTAATGGCCCCCCATGCAGTATATTCATGCCTCCAGGTATAACAAATACTGGTCCGTGTGATATTTGTCAGTTTGATATGTGACAGGAATCATAGTCAATATTTGCTTGTGCTTCATTTGCCCAACTTGTTCTGGGGTCAAAGTCTTTTTTTAATACCACCACCCTCTTTATCCAGGATGTCAGGTTCAGAGTATTATCTAACATGAGTGTGTCATATCTTTATTGCAGGGGTTCTCAAACTTTTTGGGTCCATGGACCCCTTATAGGGGGGACATTTTTCCAAGGACCCTCTCTCATAATTCTAACGTCAATTAAACATTGCAACATTATGATAATGATGAAGTCATATTTTTTCAATATATATATATATATATATATATATTTTACTTTTACAAGTAAAAAGATGTATTTTGGGAGAGTAAAATCATAACTTTAAGAGAATAAAGTGATTTTTTTTTCCAATTCATGCATGTCAGAATTATGTGATGAAATGTCAAAATCATAATAGGGTTTTTCATTGGCCTAAACCTAACGTATAGGGAGTACTGTAATTGGTTCGGTATGTTCGTTTTAGTGACGTCATTTAAAAAATTGTATATGATATAACATTATTAACTGCGGCAGCATGGTGGAGACTGTTTAGCACATCTGCCTCACAGTTCTGAGGACCCGGGTAAAAATCCGGCCTCGCCTGTGTGGGGTTTTCATGTTCTCCCCGTGGCTGCGTTGGTTTTCTCCAGGTAATCTGCTTTCCTGCATGCATGGTAGGTTGATTGAAGACTCTAAATTTCCTGTAGGCAAGAATGCGAGTGTGAATGGTTGTTTGTCTATATGTGCCCTGCGATTGGGTGGCGACCAGTCCAGGGTGTACCCCACCTCTCGCCCAGAGTTAGCTGAGATAGGCGTGAGCACGCCCGCGACCCTAGTGAGGATAAGCGGTACAGAAAATAGATGGATAATGAATTGCAAATTATTTTGCAGGCTCTCAAGCTACGGCTTGTGAACATAGGTAGTCTGTGGACATCAGTTTAAGAACCACTGCTCTACAGAATTGGAGATTAATAACAATAACATCTCTGATTGCACTGCATTTTATTACATATGATAGAAGAATTTGTGTGTGTGTGTGTGTACGCGTATGTCGCTCCCTGCTGCATAGCTCACAATCCTAGGAAATGACAAACTAGCCCCTTTTTCCTATATTTTTTCTTTTTTTCAAACTCCAGTTTCTCCCTTTGCCTTACTTACTCCCATTACATCATTTCCTGTTGACTCACCATGAGCAAGAACTATTATTGTTCTATTAATTTAGCAGAAAATTCATCACACGTCACCACTCGCCGTAGCCTGTCACTAGAAAAAAAAGAAACACAGATTGAGGAACCATTCCAAAGATTCTTTTTCTATGAAACTTTGCTGTTACACTGAGGTGAATGGATTTAACCACACCAGTCAATAAAAATCCACTGCCCTGGGCTGTTTGAAGATGTGTCATGACTGATTTAAGAGGGAGGAAGTGATGCCATGGTGAGGTTAAGGCCCACGTAAAAGCGTGGGTAGTTTGTGCCCCCGTGTGCAAGGGAGGGCCATGAGGGGGTGGGGCTATCTCACAGTTGACTCATTCAAAAACAGCTTGTGACTCAGTGAAATCTCCTGAACCAAATCTGGCCCTTCTGTGTGTGTGTGTGTGTTTTGTTGTGAGAACTGAATAACTATGTTAAGGATAAGAGAACTCCAGTTTGACCTTTAGCTCCATCTTAATGAGCATGTAGGTTATATGTATGTCTATCATACTCGAGTGGAGGACAGTGTAGTGTAATCCTACACTTGGCATAGGGTCAAAGTTTGGTGATTCAAATCATGACATCATTGTGCTACACACCCTTCTTGCCACTGTAGACCTGCGGAGCCTGTTCTAAAAAGTATCCTATTTTTGTATTATTTACATTTTTAAACTACGGTATATATTCCAAGTTTTATATGCAGTGCATTATATTTAATTAAACTGTATTTCAAACTCATAGTTCATCAAAGATGGAAAGTTAAAGTTAAGAAATTGCATCTCCTTGGCATACAATTTACAATACCACGTAACGAACAGCAATTTATGACAATTTTTGGGTTTTGCATCAACCTCATGGGCAACAATAGTCAGGTAACTAACTAACAGTATGACGTTGTTTATATTTTCATCTGAGGGCAATTGAAAAGGAAACGTTCCCACGGTTACTAGGTGTGTTACTAAATCCACAAAACCTGCCGCCATTTTCTTTCCATTTCGCTGTCCACTTGGATTTACAGAGATCCAACAAAATGTTCTCATTGCTTCGCGCAAAGTAATGCATGCGATGAACCATTAGAATCCTTGTTGTCTGTGAAGTTTGAAGTAAATGTGACGATGCGCTTGGTCTCAGTGTGGCCCAGAACAAGATGGCTCGAGTAGACGCCGCCATAGAAAAATCTGAAAATGGCCTGTTTAAACATCACATTTTCATCTCAACTAATAAGATGCGTGCATTTTTCTACTAAATAGACAAGGTTTCACTCACACGTTTCCTAATCGTTAACATTGATTTCTGGGACAAGTATACTTGGGCCAATTTGTGAAATAAGAAGTGGCAGAAAATCCTTAATCCTTATCAGATTTGTACAAACTAGGGCTCAATTCGTGTTCTGAACCTCTATCCAATGAACATTTCAGTAACATAACTACAGTGGCGCAAAAAAGTGTTTAGTCAGCCACCAATTGTGCAAGTTCTCCCACTTAAAAAGATGAGGCCTGTAATCTTTATCATAGGTATAATCCACCTATGAGAGACAAAATGAGAAAAAAAACACAGAATATCACCATCTGATTTTTAAATAATTTATTAGCAAATTATGGTGGAAAATAAGTATTTAGTCAATGACAAAAGTTCACCTCAATACTTTGTTATACACCCTTTGTTGGCAATGACAGAGATCAAACATTTTCTGTAAGTCTCCACAAGGTTTTCACACACTGTTGCTGGTGTTTTGGCCCATTTGTCCATGCAGATCTCCTCTAGAGCGATGATGTTTTGGGTCTGTCGCTGGGCAACACAGACTTTCAACTCCCTCCAAATATTTTCTATGGGGTTACGATCTGGAGACTGGCTAGGCCACTCCAGGACCTTGAACTGCTTCTTACGAAGCCAGTCCTTCGTTGCCTGGGCGGTGTGTTTGGGATCACTGTCATGCTGAAAGACCCAGCCACGTCTTCAATGCCCTTGCTTATGGAAGAAGGTTTTCACTGAAAATCTCACAATACATGGCCTCATTCATTCTTTCCTTTTCACGGATCAGTCGACCTGGTCCCTTTGCAGAAAAAAAGCCCCAAAGCATGATGTTTCCACCCCCACGCTTCACAGTAGGTATGGTGTTCTTTGGATGCAACTCAGCATTCTTTCTTCTCCAAACACAGCAAGTTGAGTTTTTAACCAAAAAGTTCTATTTTAGTTTCATCTGATCATATGACATTCACCCAATCCTCTTCTGGATCAAATGCTCTCTAGCAAACTGCAGACAGGCCTGCACATGTACTGGCTTAAGTAGGGGGTCACGTCTGGCACTGCAAGATTTGAGCCGCTGGCGGAATAGTGTGTTACATTAGTCCCAGCTCTCTGCAGGTCATTCACTAGCTCCCCCGTGTGGTTCTGGGATTTTTGCTCACCGTTCTTCTGATCATTTTGACCCCACGGGGTGAGATTTTGCATGGAGCCCCAGATCAAGGGAGATTATCAGTGCTCTTGTATGTCTTCCATTTTCTAATAATTGCTCCCACAGTTGATTTCTTCACACCAAGCTGCTTACCTATTGCAGATTCAGTCTTCCCAGCCTGGTGCAGGTGTACAATTTTGTTTCTGGTGTCCTTTGACAGCTCTTTGGTCTTGGCCATAGTGGCGTTTGGAGTGTGACTAGTTGAGGTTGTGGACAGGTGTCTTTTATACTGACGAGTTCAAACAGGTGCCACAGGTAACGAGTGGAGGACAGGAGATTCTCAAAGAAGAAGTTACAGGTCTGTGAGAGCCAGAAATCTCCCCGGGCGCTTCAGCTGCCCCCTGCTCCAGTGTGTATGTGTATGTTTTCACTGTGATGGGTTAAATGCAGAGAACAAATTTCGTGTGCGTGCATGCATGCATGTTCATGACAATAAAAGATGATTCTTCTTATTCTTATTCTTCTAAAGATAGATAACAAGAGAGAAATGATCTGCCATAGTGCTTGGTCAGATTTGTGATCCCTGATATATTAACTAACATAAAAATGACAAAGAATAGAATCAAAGCATGGAAAAAGTTTTAAAAAGTAACAATCTAGAGAACAGAGTCTGCAGCCAGTTCGGCTGCAGCTGGAGACTGACGATCATCGTCTTGCTTTCCTCTTTTATCCTGTGCCGTTTTGCCCCACGTGCGTCTTCCCGGTGACATCATCACATGTATGAATGGGGCACAGAGGACTCCTCAACCCCTGCTCCTGCAAACAAACACATCCTGCCCCAAAACACACAATCTCAGACCCCCAATCTCTTTTAAGACCTGACACAATCTTTCTTCGCAATGGAATGATCATTAGTACCTGTGATTGCCACTGACTTGTGTAATTCAATCATTGTACTCTTCCTATTTGTGTAACTAATTGCAGTAGCCTATGTGCATACAACATCATTATTATTTTATTATATTTACCATTACCAAAACCAAGCAGAATTTAAAAAAAAATCCCTCCTACAATAGATACAGATATAAATAAAGAAATATGTTACTGAAAATTTCAAACTACCTGTCCATCAAAAGGAGGATATCGTTGGATTGATCTTGGAAACCAAGGATAATAACAGTTAATCGCGTCCATACACTGTAGTTTTCCGTAAAGTGCCGGAAATCCGTTACTGCGAAATGAGAAGTAGTAGGATACCGAGAGAAAGAAAGAAAGACGGAAAGAAATAAATAAAGAAAGAAAGAAAGAAAGAAAGAAAAAAAGAAAGAAAGAAAGAAAATGAAAGAAAGAAAGAAAGAAAGAAAAAAAGAAAGAAAGAAAGAAAGAAAGAAAGAAAGAAAAAGAAAGAAAGGAAGTAGGCGATATTTTTATTACTGCGTGGTAAATGTAAGAAAGTGAACGATTCGTCATCCCCTCCGTGCTCTGTATCACAGTGCCACGGGCTGTGTAATAAACACGGAAGTGAGTGCACAGTGGGGCGACGTAACGACATTGGCAAACCGAGCTTTGATGTGACGACCGCGTTTGTTGTCAACCTTCACTTACCGTCGACGTACGACCTGAGCCAACATGAAGGTAACCCGCCTTCGAGAGCCAGACGATAACTAGAAACTAGAAATGCTTTCGTTTTCTTTCCCAAAGACGACCCCCGTTAGCTTCACGTTTGCTTGACGTCACTACAATGACGAGGCGGACGTGCACTCAGCGGACTGTTGTACGTGATGCTACGTGAGCTAGCAACCTGAGCTAACCTGCAGGGGGAGACAAAGCAGCATTATCAGGTTTAACCCAACTCTCCACCCCCACGCTCCATTATTAATTACACTAAACTTTTAAAATTAAATGTAATACTGTTCGATAATGCATGGATACGGTTACTATCACCCAGAGACTTTTGTGGCAAAGATTGTGCTAGTTGGATGGATGGATGGATGGATGGATGGATAGATAGTAAAACCAAGAAAGTGGAAACAAACAAAAGGGCAGCATTGAGAAAAGAGTAAAAATATTTTTTTATCTCATGTGAATGAAATGAAAACAAGATTAAAATGTTGGCATATGGTAAGTAATAGTCTAATTATGCTCCAGTATTATGTGGAGCAGGGGTGGCGGAACAACATTGAAATTGGGGAGGGGGTGGGTGGTGGGGGTTACAGTATCTTTGGAATTTTGGGAATTTATTATTATCCATCCATCCATTTTCAGAGCCGCTTATCCTCACGAGGGTTGTGGGCATTTATTATTATATTTATTTATTTATTTTTTTAATTCTGAAACCAGTCGTCGACCTGGGGTAATTTAAGGTTAAATGTTCCACCGTCTCTGTGTGGACAATTAGGGCAAAGTGGGAAGTATTTTGAATGATGTACGAGGTCTGTTGCCACAAAAAATATATTACTACCAAGCTTCCCCTTCGGTAATCCCACTGCTGTCTTACGCATTCGACCACCCTTCTCTGCCAAGCTTTTTTGAATTGGAAGTTATTCCTCCGAGATTCTCCGCAGCTCCGTTGTCACGGCCATCTTGTTTCCTTGACAACCCCATTGAGCTTGGGAACAAGAAAAAAAATAACAAGAATCCAGGTCAGGGGAGTAGGGAGGTCGCTCCAGCACAGTAATGTTCTTCTTGGCCAGGAACTGACGGGCGCTCATTGCATTGTGAGTAGGTGTGTTGTCCTGCCACAAGTCTCAACTCTTCTCATCCACTGAATGAAGCAAACATCACAAGATCTCTATGTAGATGTGCTGATCGTCCAGCTCGCCCACAGTGAATGGGAAAATAGTTGGATTTGAATTATATCTTTTGTGACATCAGTCCTGGAACGTTTATAACAGACCTCCTATAATGACATTGATGAATTATTATACATCCAGTGGGTGGCACGAGTGTATGTCACATTCATCTTACTGTCCTGAGGTTGGGGGTTCGAATCTGGTATCCGACCTTCCTGTGTGGATTTTGGATGTCATCGCTTCGTGCTCGCATGGGTTTCTTCCTACATTCCATTAACATGCATGTTAGGTTCATTGACAACTTTAAATTGTCCTTACTGAGGTGTGAATGTGAGTGTGACTTTTTGTTTGTCTATATGTGCCCTGCGATTGGCTGGCGACCAGTCCATGGTGTACATTGCCTCTCGCCCGAAGTCGACTGGGATAGGCTCCAACCCACCTGTGACCCTAATGAGGATAAGCGGTATAGAAAATGGATGGATGGATCCAATATCTAAAATGTATTAAACATCTGCTGATAATGTATAATATGCATGCATACCAGTGTAATTCTATTGCACATTGTAATTTGAGAGGCATTAAATACATTTAAATCATGAAATGTACTAATAATCTAGTCACATATTGTGCAGTAACATTCAAACAATGAATTCACTGTACATGCACATCGTGTAAATAAAAAGTAGTATTTTTGTAGATCTTGCCACGTAATCTGAAATAATTACTGGGACATAATTTAACTTTGCCCCTTTGAAAAGTGATCAACTTTACTTACTGCACACAATTATAAGGAGTAGTCACGCAAAGGAACAATCATTTTGAAGAAATACTTTAATGCAGCCAACTGCTGTGTTCTTTTTCAGACTGGAGGCAAGCTCTCACATGAAACATGAAACGGTCTGCCCGAGGTCGATCACAGGAGGAAAATCGTAAGTGACATCACACAAGGTGGGATTTTGTGGTTCCCATTACTAAAAACAAGATGCCAGATCGAATACAAACCTTTGACACACTGGACCAACAACAATGCTTAAGTGTTTAACTGATCCTACTCACATGGAAACATTGGTTGGTTGGACCAGTGGTTAGCACATCCGCCTCAGTTCCGAGGGTGAGGGTCCGAATTTGGGCTGCGGCCTGCCTGTGTTGAGTTTCCATGTTCTCCCCGTGCTTGTGTGGATTTTCTCCAGTTACTCTGGTTTCCTCCCACATTAAAAAAAATGCATGTTAGGTTAATTGAAGACTCTAAATTATTCTTAAGTGTGAGTGTAAATGGTTGTTTGTCTGTGTGCCCTGTGATTGGCTGGCGACCAGTTCAGGGTGTACCCCGCCTCTCGCTTGGATAGGCTCAAGTTCACCTGCAACCCTAGTGAGGATAAATGGAAAACGGAAGATGGGTGGATAGATGCAAAGGTGTTTATTTTAGGCCTGAAAAAATATAAAACTATTGGGGACATTATTGTGGATTGTACCATTAGTATCTGACAGTTTTACCCTCGTCTATCTCACACAAACCTAATTATGTACAATTATTGCGTATGATTGATTTACATTCTTGTTTTTAAATGCAGCTGAAAATGACCTGCACAAACTAAAGCTACAATATCGCCAAGCTATAAAAGACAAACAGGCTTATGATGAAAAAATTCAAAGCCTCCTGCTGAAAGACAGGTTTGTTTGTTTTTTGTAAATCGATCCTTGTTCCTTGTCCTGTCCATATCCCACTAAAACATAAAAGTTCTGTCCTGTTGGCTTGAAGTGCAAATCTATTTGTCTTTGTCCTTGTGTGAGCAGCAGGGAGATTGAAAGACTCCAGACTGAACATGAAGAACTATTACACATCCTCACCATCGCTCAGAGTAGTTGTAACCAAAAAAAAGAAGTTAATGCTTCTCAAGATCTCAATAACCTTTTGTCCAGCGAGGAGAGAATAGAGGAGGAGCTACGAACAAACAAAACCAAACTGGTGTCTTTTAAAAAGCAGGTGAGAACTGTTGTGCTAAAACTCTTGCTTGACTTGCTTCAGAGTGTCATGTGAACACCCTACCGTTGGCTTTTTAGATTTTAGAATGGGAGCGGAAGCTGGTGGCACAGAGGGGGGGGACTGCACCGCATAATACAAAATGTGAAGACAACTCCATAAAGGATATCTTGTCAAAAGAGGACAAACTGTACAAGGTCCGTGCTTCATCTAGCATCCATTAGTGAGCATGGCATTCATGGCAGATGATCGAAGCTGAAACTAGTCACGTTTCTTAAAGGGTCACATATGCTTCAATGAGCTGACAATCAGGAATGACCAATTAAGGAAGGAACTAGAAATTCTGGAGATGGAGAAGAATGAGTTCCTGCAAATTCAGCTTCAGCTGAAAAAGGTCTGTTGGATGCTCCCGTTGAAATGGTTAGATAAAATACATGGGGCAATTATGTTGAGCACTGTACCTTGAAATAGAAAGATAATTTGCAGTGTTTTGGGGGAAATGATGCGATTAGCAAACATTTGATGTGGTTTGTGTTGTCTTCTCCAGGAGCTGCAAGCCATTCGCAAGGAAATTTCTGACTTGAGTGCTATGTGTACTAAAGCCAACAATGCCAGGTGAACACCTCTTTACGTCTCAATATATTTGTTATCAGAGGTGGGTAGAGTAGCCAAATATTGTACTCAAGTAAGAGTACTGTTACATGAAAGTATTATGACTCAAGTAAAGGTAAAAACTAGACCTCCCGAAAATTACTTAAGAGTAAGAAAGTACTCAGTGAAAAAAACTACTCAAGTACTGAGTAAATGGTGAGTAACTTCTGATTTGTCAGCATGAACGTCAAATAAAATACAACAAAAACTAAACTATAACTACGTAAATAAAAAGTGAATGTACAGTTTGTGTGTGTGTGGGTGGGTGGGTGCGTGTGTGTGTGTGAGCGAGATTAGCACGTACCCCAAAAGATGCATGTTTTACAGTTACTTATGACCATAAAATAGGGCTAATGTGAGCTACTACGCACAGCCAAGAGAACAACAAAAACATCTGAAACTCACCGCAAACTGTTTTCTCGACTTAGAAGTGGGCTGGAATATTCACATTTGGGCAGACAGTGCCAGGCAAATAATACAATGCTTGAAAACCACGCACGATTGCCTTCTATGGGATTGACGACCTTCCCAACATGGCCGCCACATAAGCACGTCGTGTAGCCCGGCTAGCGTATCTAGTGTTTATACCTTATGACCGTGAAGCCCAACAGTAGACATTGTGTGCAGTCATGTGACTGTCTTGTGTCGTTTGATTGGTGAACTAGAGTTAAATGTCGCTAGAGGTTACATTGCATTGGCGCAAACAGCGCCCACTGCGTAAGTCGTAGTCGAAACAGATCGCACACAAAAAAAAAAAGCAATAATTGATGAATAAAAGCACCGAGCGGCATGTAGATCATTGTAACAGAGTAAAAGTACTGTTTCTTAACATACTCGAGTAAAAGTAAAAGGTATGCTGTACTAAAAGTCTGACAAGTACAATTTATCCAAAATGCTACTTGAGTAAAGGTAACGGAGAGAATGTAGTGCGTTCCTACCCACCTCTGTTTGTTAAGCCTCTAACCGTTGAACCACCATAACCATTATGTGAGGGTACATGAGTTGTATTTTTGTGTGATATCGCCTATAGAAAATCTGGTCAAAAAACGCCTTCAAATTAGAGTAAAACAGTAGAACTTAATTATTTCTAAAGATATTTCTTCGACGGTCCTCAACCACTTTTCCAATTGCCTGACAAGTTTCAGTTACGGATCCAACAGTCGCTCACACAGGCTGAAATTCTGAGACGTCGACGCATCATAATTTCCGTGACGTTTCTAATGATGTAATTTGTCCTAAAAACTTGACTTTCACAGTGCAAATGGAATATTATTGGTGAAAAGAGCAGTGGGGGCAGTAGAATAGGTCATATGGTTCAGCAATCAAAAATCCATCCATCCATCCATCCATTTTCTGAGCCGCTTCTCCCCACAAGGGTCGCGGGCGTGCTGGAGCCTATCCCAGCTGTCATCGGGCAGGAGGCGGGGTACACCCTGAACTGGTTGCCAGCCAATCGCAGGGCACATAGGAACAAACAACCATTCGCACTCACAGTCATGCCTACGGGAAATTTAGAGTCTCCAATTCATGCATGTTTTTGGGATGTGGGAGGAAACCGGAGTGCCCGGAGAAAACCCACGCAGGCACGGGGAGAACATGCAAACTCCACACAGGCGGGACCGGGGATTGAACCCGGGTCCTCAGAACTGTGAGGCTGACGCTCTAACCAGTCGGCCACCGTGCCCAATCAAAAATCTTTTGATGAATTTATTTATGGAGGATTTTAGAGGGGTTCGAAGTGCTCATTCCATTTTTAAATGTTTTAAAAAAAAAATTTTTTTTTTATTCCACAGAGATGGCAACCACTTGTTACATTGCTACTCTAAATTGTCCCTAGCAGTAAATGAGTATATTGTCTATAGGCCAAATGTGTCGAACTCACCCGAAATTGATTGAAGTGGGCCAGACCAGCGGCACGGTGGACGACTGGTTAGAGCGTCAGCCTCACAGTTCTGAGGACCTGGGTTCAATCCCCGGCCCCGCCTGTGTGGAGTTTGCATGTTCTCCCCGTGCCTGCATGGGTTTTCCTCCCACATCCCAAAAACATGCATTAATTGGAGACTCTAAATTGCCCGTAGGTGTGACTGTGAGTGCGAATGGTTGTTTGTTTGTATGTGCCCTGCGATTGGCTGGCAACCAGTTCAGGGTGTACCCCGCCTCCTGCCCGATGACAGCTGGGATAGGCTCCAGCACGCCCGCGATCCTAGTGAGGAGAAGCAGCTCAGAAAATGGATGGATGGATGGGCCAGACCATTATATTTGTGGCAAATAATTACAGTGCCGTGAAAAAGTATTGGTATCCTCAAATTCTTATATTTTTGCATAGTTTCCCCACTTTAGTGTTTAAGATCATCAAACAAATATAAATATCAGACAAATATAACCTAAGTGATCTTAAAATACTGTTTTTAAATGGTGATTTCATTTACTGAGGGAAAAAAAATTAGAGGTTACCTGGCCCTGTGTGAAAAAGGAATGGCCCCTTAAACCTAATAACTGGTTGGGCTATCCTCAGCAGCAACAACTGAAATTAAGCTTTTTCTATAACTGACAATGAGTTTTTCACATCTCTGTGGAGATATTTTGGCCCACTCTTCCTTGCAGAATTGTTTTAATTCAGCAACAACAGAGGGTTTTTGAGCATGAATGGCCTTTTTAAGGTCCTCCCACTACATTTCAATTAGATTCAAGTCTTTACTTTGACTAGTCCACTTCAAAAGCTTCTTTTTGTTTTTTTAAGACATTCAGAAGTTGACTTGCTGCTGTGTTTTGGATCGTTATCCTGCTGCAGAACCAAAGTGCGCTTCATCTTGAGGTCACAAACTGATGGCTGAACATTCTCCTTCAGGATTTTCTGTGAAAGAGTGGAATTTGTAGTTCCATCAATCACAGCAAGTTGTCCAGGCTCTGAAGGAGAAATGCAGCCCAAGACCATCACACTACTTATATTCTTCCAAAAGTCTTGGGAATCATTCAATGTTTTTTGATTTCTTTTTTCCAAAAGTAAGGCGAGCCTTTATGTTCAGGAGTGGTTTTTGCCTTGGAACTGTGCCATGGATGCCGTTTTTGCCCAGTCTCTTCCTTATTGTTGTGTCATGAACACCAACCTTTACTGAGCCAAGAGAGGCTATTTTTATTTTTCACACAGGGCCAGGTAGCCTTTGAAAAAAAAATTCCCTTAACAAATGAAATCACCATTTAAAAACAGCATTTTAAGTTCACTTGGGTTTGTCTGATATTTAAATTTTTTGATGATCTAAAACAAAGTGGGGAAACTATGCATGTCACGTTTGGGGTTTGTTCGAAGGCGAGGAAGGCAAGGCAAGAATATGGAGGACCCAAGTGCAGGGAAGCAGGGAGGCAACGCAGTAGTGCAGGAGTATATAAAAAATTATATTTAATTCCAAAAACAAAGGAAAACAAGGATCATGAAAAAGTCTAAATGCTAAATTAAGAATCCAAAATCTAAACACAAAGTAACAAAGAAACACTTGAGTAAACCTAAAACAAGAAACAAGACATGACTGATGAAATAACTGAGCAACAACTAGCGACTATGACTGATGAAATAACTGAGCAACAACTAGCGACTATGACATGGCACAGACAGAGACAATGACATACTGCAAAGACACGTGACAACGACAATGAACCGAAAGAAACCAGGGAACTAAATACAAACAGATTGACGAGACAAAGAGGAACACCTGGACAAGACACGAGTGGCTGTAGAGAGCTGATTGGTCGACACAAGGTAGACGAGAACAGGTGGACACAACAACCAAATGAGCACACGACAAACATGGAACACAGGAAAACACGGAACAAAACTAAACACAACCCAAACCAAAACACAGACCATGACAATGCAAAAATATAAGAATTTGAGAAGGGGACCAATATTTTTTCACAGCACTGTATAAGTACATTCTGAAAATAATCACGGTTATTATTATCTTGTGGCATATCATGTTGCAAATCATACAAGCAATCTGAGATTTTGGAACAAAAATGAGTGCTATTTCAACTATATGAGGAATATTTTTTTCCATTTACCCTGGCACACGTGCAATCTCCAAATCACAGTGGATCTACATATGTACCATTTTTAAAACAACTTGTAAAGCTCTACAAATGCAGTTAGATAAATGTACACATATATCGGAAAATTTTGACAACCTCAACTGAGTTACCACACCATGCAAACTGAAGTGGGAGCCATTCAGAAAAAGGGTGTAATTATCCCCCTGCCTTGTAAATGCAGAAGTAAACAGAACAAAAGTGTTCCACCAAACCAACCTCTTTTGAACTGAAGCTGCTGACAGATATTTTGCGATATTGAGTGTCCTTCAATATTTCTGCAGTAGGTATACATTTTCAGAAATAAAAATGTAGCCTTAGTAAGCCCTCCAGTGGACAAAATTATCAACAACAGTTACTTATATTGAAAAATTGCAGTTATAGTGCTCTCTTAAGTTTGACACTTTGCAAAAATCATCCCCATGGGCCAGCGATTGGATCCCCTGACAGTCCGGTTCTGGTCCGCTGGCTGTTCGTCTGACACACCTGGTCTATACTGTATGTGCGATTGACTGGCGACCAGTTCAGGGTGTATCCCTTCTCGCCCACAGTCAGCTGAGATTAGCTCCAGCTCACCTGCGATCCGATGAATGGATGAAAAAAAGAAATAGATACTTTCGTTTTTCGTTCTTATTATTTGATGTTGAAGCGTTGTACTGTTCACTAACTGATATGGCGACACCTAGCGTTGCAATCCAGGTAAAGCAGAAGAAGCTGAAGGAACAGAGGGCTCAGTTCGAAGCTCAGTACACTCAAACGACAACCAACTTAGAGCATGAAATTGCCACGCACTGCAACCTTGAGGCTATGGTAAACGTGAAGAACGCCGGCGACGAGGGCAGTGATCACAACAAAGGTGAATCTTTATTTGGTTAAAGAAATAGATTTTGAATACATATACTGCAAGAGAATATGCATTAGTCTAGTAGAACCATAAACACAATACTCTTGGTTAAAAATCCTCCCACATAAGCCCAGAAAAAAACACATTGAAGACCTTCTCACAAACCATTCCTGTCTGTGCAGAGCTTTTGTGCTTTCCTTTTCAACATACTATAAGTCTGAGGGTAAATACTCTTAAAAATGCCCACAGAGGACCTGCTGGAGCAGCTGCAGAAGTTGACCCATCTGGAAGATACCATCAGGAAAATCCTAATAGAGACGGGAGAGAATGAGCTGAACACGCTGGTAGCAAACTTCTTAGGAAGTAGGTCAAAATTCAAGAATGATTTAACAATGGTCACAATGATAAAATTGTAATTTTCCTGAGAAGTATTTTGTGGTTTTCTATTCATCAGTGGAGGAGGAGAACTATTCTTTACTGAGCTTTGTCAACTATCAGCACTGGAATGTTGAGGACCTTAAACAGCAGATCACTCAGGTTAGTGCCACACAGGCAATCACTCAGACATTTTTTGGGGGCAGGCGCTCTAGCCAAAAAAAGGGCACCCCATCACAAAAAATATTCATATAATTAAGAAAAAACAGTAGTATGTATGTAACTTGTGCATTTATATCCTATTAACACAATCAACACCTTCAATAATTCAACTATTAACAAAGAAGGTGAAGGGTGGCTCCAGTGGATATAAAAAGTAAACACACCCCTGTTCAATTGAGAGGTTTTTGGAAGGAGGGGGCTTGGGAGCAAGGTGGTAACATTTGTACAAATCTCCATAATGCTCGTTACATTTAAGAATACTTTGGGTAAAATTGATGACAGAGAGGGTACATTTTCTTTTAAATATTGATGAATGAGGCAGTACAGTGGATGACTGATTAGCACAACTGCCTCACAGATCTGACGTCCCGTGTTCAAATGCCTGCCTGTGTGGAGTTTGCATGTTCTCCCCGTGCCTGCATCGGTTTTCTCCGGGTACTCGGATTTCCTCTCACATTCCAAAAACATGCACGGTAGGTTAATTGAAGACTCCAAATTGTCCGTATGTGTGAATATTGATGAATGAAAAAAAATGCGCTGCAGAAAAAAGGGCACTTTTTTGGTTCAGGGCAAAAGGACAGTTACTTGAGCACCATTTGCCTGCTGCCGCTTGTGTTTAAGACATCGATGTACAAGTTCAGTTCAGTTCTCATGTGACTTGACGGTGTGGTTTCTTCCCATCCGAAGCTTTACAAGGAGAGCGAACTCTTTGTCACTGAGCAGAAACAGCAGGCTCAGGACCGCCAAGCTCTTCAGGCAGCCATTTCCACCAAGCAAGACACTATTGAGGAGCAGCTGTGTGGATTCGAAAAGCGAATTGACTTCCTTCAAAATATCCTAGATCACCTTAAAAAAGGTACAGCATAGCGACCGAGCATCCAATTACCTGAACAATTTCTATCAGGGCGGCACGGTGGCCGACTGGTTAGAGCGTCAGCCTCACAGTTCTGAGGTGCGGGGTTCAATCCTCGTCCCCGCCTGTGTGGAGTTTGCATGTTCTCCCCGTGCCTGCGTGGGTTTTCTCCGGGCACTCCGGTTTCCTCCCACATCCCAAAAACATGCATTAATTGGAGACTCTAAATTGCCCGTAGGTGTGACTGTGAGTGCGAATGGTTGTTAGTTTCTATGTGCCCTGCGATTGGCTGGCAACCAGTTCAGGGTGTACCCCGCCTCCTGCCCGATGACAGCTGGGATAGGCTCCAGCACGCCCGCGACCCTAGTGAGGAGAAGCGGCTCAGAAAATGGATGGATGGATGGAATTTCTATCAGCCTCTGGGCACTATGAGAAGCATTATATTTTCTATTGTGCATGACTGTACCTAATGTATTTTCCATCACTGATTTGTGCGGTGTGCCCTGCGATTGGCTGGCAACCAGCTCAGGGTGTACCCCGCCTCCTGCCCGATGACAGCTGGGATAGGCTCCAGCACGCCCGCGACCCTAGCGAGGAGAAGGGGCTCAGAAAATGGATGGATGGATGGATGATTTGTGCGGTCTATTGGCGGCTGGTAAACCACCTTAAAGGAGGCATTACTGCCACCAATTGATGTTGTCCTTCCACTGCAAGGAAACCACTGTGAATTGGTGGTGTTCGGATGTTGCAAAGTTTGCTGCCGCCATCTAGTGGTGGTGGTTTGACACGAACTCGTACGCAATATTGCCAAATGTATTCACTCACCTGCCTTGACTCAGATCTGAATTTAAGTGACATCCCATTCTTAATCCATACGGTTTAATATGGTGTAATAACAGCTTAATGTCTTCATGTAAGGTTTTTCACAAGGTTTAGGAGAGTGTTTATGGGAATTTATTACCCTTTTTCCAGATGCTCATTTGTGAGGTTACACACTGATGTTGGACGAGAAGGCCTCCACTTTATTTCATCCAAAACTCTTCTATAGGGTGGAGGTCAGGATTGTGCAGACCAGTCAAGTTCATCCATATCAAATTCTCTCATCCATTATGAACCTTGATTTGTGCACTGATGCACAGTCATGTTGGAACAGGAAGGGGTCATCTCCAAACTCTTCTCACAAAGTTGGAAATGTCAAAAATATTTGCCCTTGAGCTCCAGTGAAAGGAACTCTGAATGCTTTAACATACCAAGAGATTTTGGACAGTCAAACCGTTTGGGGATTACCCCTTTCTGTTCCAACATGTCTTTGCACCAGTGCACAAAGCAAGGTCCATAAAGACATGGAAGACAGAATTTGGTATGGATGAACTTAACTGGCCTGTATAGAGTCCTGCCCTCAACCCGATAGAACACCTTTGGGTTGATTTCGAGTGAATAATGAGCCAGGCCTTCCTTGTCCAACATCAGTGTGTGACCTCACAAATATGGTCGTGGAAGAATGAGCAAAAATCCCCATAAACCCACTCCTAAACCTTGCTGAAAGCCTTCAAACAAGAGTTGAAACTGTTATAAATGCAAAGGATAGACCAACATCATATTAAACCACATGGATTTAGAATGGGATATCACTAAAATCTAGGTGAGCGAATAATTTTGGCAATATAGAGTATCTAAAATATTTGCTCGTATCTCAAGACAAAACATTGGCCAAGTGATGGCTCGTATCTCGAGTCCAGACACTCGTATCTCAAGGCATCAGTATATAAAAAAGTCCAGCTCACCAGCAATGCCAGTGAGGACAAGCAATATAGAAAATGGATTGATGGAAAATTGTTGACTAAAGTATATAACAATGCTCTCCTCTCTGATTCTTTGGACATTTCATTACACATAATCCATCAGTTAATCATACCCTTGTTATTTTCCAGGTGTCCAAACATTACTTGACATCAGCTATGAAGGTACTGACATGTCCAGTACATTGAGCACTTATGACAGAGCCCTGGATGAGCACATGACAGCGTGCTTGAAGCTGGTGGAAGAAAAAGTCAATGGTCTCCTAAATCTGCAGTCCATCATTCTCTTTCAGGAGAGCTTAACACAGTGTGTATGTGTACTTGTCAGCAGACATGTCTACTTGTACACATTGTCTGGTGTACTTATTGTAGTTTCAAGTTAGTAGATGTCGACAGCACTCATTAATGAATATTACTGTGCTTTCTCACCATCAGGACCTCGCTAGTGACGGCTTTGGTTCCATAGCGGATCAACTGCGGGGGAAAGGGAACGCCCAAGCAGCCAACCTGTCCACCGCAGCTTCAACCCCGCCACCTGAGTAGGTCTTATTACTTCCTTAAATCTCGATCAGACGTGACACCCAAGGAACAATTACTTTCAACATTAGTATATGGACAAATGTTGAGAAACAACTACAGCTGAAAACACCCTAAAAGTTCGAAACTTTTGACACCAGGCGTGTGCTTCTAAGCTGCACGTATTTTGCAGAGGTTTCCTTGCCTCACCTGTACAACTTTACATGAAAAAAGATTGACAGAGCTGGAGGAGGTGCAGCGTTAGACATACAGTATGCACCAGCTGAGTTATGCAGTTTGACAGTTAATTTTATTCATGTTAAATCAGTTTAAATACATTTTGACTGAAAAGAAATTTTTCCCAGAGGAAACACATATTTTCACATTATGTGTAAAGAAAATCAAAGATTTCTATTATTTCTGTGGGAGTTGTTTTTAGGTCATGCTTTTGGGGGAAAAAATGGTATCAGGAAAAATAAAGCAAATTTCAGAATGAATAAAAAGTACAACACTTGATTTGAATAATGTCATATACTCATTTGCTTTTAATATAAGTGAAGGGGGGAAAAATAAACTAAAGTTGACAATTAATCGCATTTTTGTGAAGAAAAAAAAAAATCGAGACCTTAAGACCATATTGCCCAGCACTTGCTGAATGCATAAAGGCGAAAGACTAGCATGGAAATTACCACAGAAGCTCAACAACAATACCACACCTCATATTCATAAAGACTTGAGGCTGTAAATGTAGTCAAAGTTGCATAAACAGTATTGAGCAAAGGCTGTGAATTTTTTTCATGTTGTCATTACAGGGTGTTGTGTGTTTATTTTGGAATAAGACTGTATGTAAACCAAAGACAAACATTCCGACAGTCTCTCCAGAAGAGTGGAAGCTGTTGTAACGTTCATGTAAAGAGCAGACCAAATCCTTTTCTTTCTCTCCAAATGCTTTATTGCATTTTAGGCACCCCAATATATTTATCTAAAGTCTGTCAAATATTTGCTTATTGATCATTTTCAAGGGGAAGCAAATGTATGAATTGAAATATTATGTGATATGCAGTGAGGACAAAGCCCGGAAAGGCAGTCGTTCCGGAAGCAAGGGAGCAAATGAGAGGATAGCTTCCCACAGCAGCCCATAAGTGGGTGAGTGTATGGAGAAGAGCAGTGACAGGAAAGCTTATTCTATTTTTGATTGGGTTTGGTTACAGATATAACTATTCCCCTATTTTGTCCTCAGACTCAAAGAGAACAAAGACAGGGGGACCAGGGGTCTGTGTTGTGCATAGTATATGCATCAACATTAATGAGCTACTCTGCATTGGCCATGGATGATGGCAAAAAGTGGGCTGGTCCTGATGTGGAGATGTTTTTATGTGGACTACTGCAGCTTTCCTACACATGTCTACTTTTAATGTGGATCCTATGCAATTTTTTACACCAGGCCCCAGATGACCTGCTTCTCCTGAATTGCGCTACCAGCAATGGCCCGTCACAGCAAAAAAGTGTGGACTGTGAAAAAGTCTGTCTCTGGGCTTCCAACTTGTAGATAACACATTTACATACATTGTGTTGTGAGGGTTGTAGTTACAGTCTCAAGTTCAAGCAGAATGGAAGTCAGTGGAACTAAAGAAAAACAGTTGGTTATAAATACATGTTTACATGGGTAGCTGTTTTAGATATCAATTTAGAACCATTTTTAGCCTGACCA